>NW_005187578.1:831501-858370 GCF_000239375.1 Pundamilia nyererei | reverse complement strand
TGCATGGAAGAAAAAAACACTCTAAATTTATCCTCATTAATTACTTGTGTGACGTAAAACACATGCTCATTTTCATATGGTGTTTTTTTGGATGCAATTCACTAGTTCAGCCACCAGATGTCTCTATAATCACACCTGAAAACTCCACAGCAGCCGATCCCGAATGGTGGGATTTCTGTGCCGGTCAGAGATTACTATTTGTCTGACTGGCATAAATTAGAGGCGTGGCTTATATTTAGAGGTGTGGCCCCTGTGTTTGACAGGTATGCTGAGTGTAGCTGCTGGGTGTCTGGTAGGCCTCAGGTCTGCTTGTGTGCACTTTTTATAATTACCCTCATGCGCACATTTTAACTGAAACTTTCACCATTAGGGGGCAGCACTTTGCTTTGTGTTGTGTGCCACTGTTTTTAACTCTTCTTTTTTAGCCATTCTTCAAGACATTTTCTTTTTCATGTTACTCTGTTAGAAAAGAGTGTGCTATTAATGACTTTCCTCTTTAAATAAAGGTTATACTGACTCGCTGCACCACCTTGTGGTACAAAGTAATACTATAAAACAAGTACAGCCTGGCCTTAGTTCAGCTTCAGGCAATCTCTCTTCAGCACAATACAGAAATGCTTTGAACAAAAGTCATAGCTGTTGTTTCTTCATATTCTTTTGAAGCTTTTAAATATTAAATTAATCACAGAAGTTTCACAATAAAGATATTTAATGTGATTATTGAGTTTCCTGTGCAGTTAATGGTGCTAACAGACCATCATCCATGTCGTGAATGAAATTCTAGTATTCTGTCAGGAGTGTGTGATGCACCTGTGCAGGCTGTAGACGCAGCTGGTTGTTCAAGCTGATAATTTAGCTGTTCCAACCTCGTGTCCAAATATCATCACTTCCAGCTAAAAAACGCTTATGTAGACGCTTCAAGATGGGTGATGCCACGATGGCTCCGCCCATCATTTATAAAGACTTACTAAAACCTTAAAACAGGTGGAAGAGTACAGCTGTCTGAAATGCAGCTGCTGTCCACAAACTTTTGGCTGTATTGTCTTTTTTTCTGTGACGTTGACTTTGTTAGCCGTTTCACCAGGACAACACTTAATGTATTTTGAGTCGAGGATGCGTGAAGCAGCATGAATCAGACAAATACGTTGGCTGACGGGCAGGATGAGTCTGCGGTCCAGCTCGGACTGTCAGGTTAATGAGGAGCTCTCAGACGAACAAAGTGTTCTGTACCTGAGGCGAGGCGGTGGCGTCAGAGAGACGAGCGGGTTCAGGCGGTCAGGGAGGATTTTGTTCTGTTGTGTTTGTGACGAATGACTCGGCCAGTGAGCTCGAAGGTGCCAATAATCCTGAGTGATTTACATCCAGGTGTCAGAGCGGGACTGACTGATGAGACTCAGTGGCGACTGTTTACTGAAATCTGTCTAAAAATACCGACCCTGAAGCCCCGAAGCCTAAATATACAACAAACAGGCGTTAGAGGAACAATATTCTAACTAAAGAAGAGTTTGTACAGTCTGCAGTGTCACAGCTTCTGATCTGTGCTGCTGCACATTTAAAACTGCAGCTGGAGGAAGAATGAACAAAGAAGAAAAAAGCCCAAATTCAAACACGAAGACGCTTTAACATCTTTAAAACACATAACAGCAAAGTGTGCAGTGGAGTTAATAAAGAGAAACAGGAGACGATGGAAGCTGCACTGTCACTGAACTGTTAGCATGTTAGTGAAATTAGCAGGTTTATATGACAGGTTATGTGTAATGTTGCTGACTTTAATGAACACTGATGGATTATATACTTTTTTTTAATTCAAGCTTTTGGGCCTCTGAACGTCTAGTTTAAATAAACTCTTTGAGTTAAAGCTGAAAGTCTGCACTTCAGTCTTATCCTGAAGAGGAAACAACATAAAAAACGCCTGTCCAGATATTTATGGACCTAACTGCATAAATGTAAATGTTTGATGTCATTTACAAACGATAAGGAGCATTTAGACTCTAAAATGTCCAGATTTTCCAGTAAATTATTACGTTTTAGGGATTCATATGTTCTGTGTGTAAAGCATGGACTGTGTGTTTACACTGTATACTCGGTCTGTGAAGGTCAAACTGCCCAGCTGCCGCCGCACACTCTGCAGACTAATGACTCACACTAAAGACATAACTGGGGCATTTTGAGGTGTTTCAGGGCAGATTTGCTGACGTGTTCGTGGTTTTGATGTTGTGGATGTTGTTGATGTCAGACGGCTGTAGAGCGTGAGCCGGTGGTTCGTCACATCAGTCGTGTGGGTGAAATGACGGCGGTTTGAGTCCCGTCAGTTTCAGAGCTGACAGCACAGAAAAATTAACTGTGTGAATACTGAGCTTCCTTTTGGTCTGCTTTAAATTCCTGTTTATAGATTTTATTCTTTATATGATATAATATATTATATATATATATGTGTGTGAACATGGACCAGAGGTACGGTGGCCCCGAGAGGTCAAATGTACTGGAACTTAAGAACACCAGCAAACAGAAAAATACTTCAAAAGCAGACAAAACACAAACGAAATAGGAAAAAACAACGGAGATTAAAAACAAACAAACAAACAAACAAAATCCCAGCTGTGGAAGTGACGATGAAAAACATGAAGGATGGAGACACTGATGATTCATCAGTGTAAAGTAAGAAGAAGCTGCAAGGTTGTGTGTGTTTCAATCACATGAGTCATATAATACTGTGTTTACTATTAGCTGTTTACTGTTAGCCTGTCGCTCCTGCAGCCGGTCCGACACGTTTTTGTCTCCCCAAAAACACTTCTGCTGTGTTTTGTGTGATTTTGCAGCATTTTAGTATTTGATGGTGTTTTTTTGAGTTGCAATGGATTTGACCTCTCAGGGCCACCGTACAGAAGCCACACTTTTTAAACACACTCCGGACAAATTAAAGTTACAGCTCTCTCTCTTTGCTGTTAGGTGAAGGCTTCAGACTAACTGCTGATAAAATGGCAGAGGCGTGCTTGTAAAAGGACTTTGATTTCAGGCACCTGTGTTAATCTGATGAGCTGTGATTAGCTGATTATACATGAACTCTCTTTAAAATATAGCTGCTGACTGTTTCCTTTGCAGTGGCCCTACTCGTCCAAGCCACTCGTGTCTTCTGCTTGTACACCAATCAGATTACAGCGCTGGTCTGTCATGAGTCTAATTATTTTGCTGTAATTAGTGCTCACCTGTAAGGTGACCCTCTTACCAGGGTGTTAATTGAGTATGTGTAGTGTGTTAAACATCTGCTTCTCAAAGTGTTTCTGTCTTTCTCTCACACACACACACACACACACACACACACACACACACACACACACACACACACACACACACACACACACACACACAGTTTCCCTGTCAGTATGCTGATATCAGCCTGCAGCTGTGAGGTTTCCCTCACTGAGAGCAGCCCAGTCAGAGTGCAGAGGCTCAGAAATGCTGATTATTTCAGTTTACAGTGAACGCTCCTCTGTGGGAGAAAAATGGTGCAGATTAGCTGGAAAATCACAGATTTTTGTAACCATGTGTGTGGTTTGTGTTGCACTTTTTACGACTTCATTACAGCTTTGTGAGTTTTTTGCAGCCAGGTTGATGTCTTCCATGTGAGAGACCGGTGGCAGTGACAGTCTGCTAGCACCAAAGCAGTAGGACGGAGGTTTTCAGTGTAGCATCGCGTTCCACTTTGTGACTAATTTTACTCTCCGGACTGCCAGCAACCTTCAGCAACCACTCTCAGGTAGTCAGCAAATACACATCAGTTTGTAGACTGGAGGTTGCCAGCTGGTCTCCACGCCTGTCTCCCTGTGAAGACCCTGGACGGGACTAATATGTGCTGGAGAGCTTGTGTCTCAACTGGATTGGGAACAGGATTTTTGTCATCCTGGAAGAATCAGAGGACGTGGCTGAGGAGAGTAAAATCTGTCCATGTCTGAATAGAGATAAGCAGAATAAAATGGATGAATTGATGGTAATAAACACTTGGATCTGTGTGATGTCACTGAGAGCGGATATCCCTAATATGGTAATCAGAGGCACACAGCTCCGCCTACTTTTAGTTTGTGTCTTCTTTTAAGGATATAGACACTTTAATGATGTTTTCATTCAGTGCCTCTGTGTTTAAAAAGATTGTCCTGACTGTTGTTCTGATCCTGACTGTCTGTCCTCTGTGGAGCTTTTACCTTCCTCAGGTCCTTGCAGTGTCCTTGAGTGAAGGTTGAATTCCTCGCTTTTCCTTCCTGTTTGCAGTCATTTGAAGATCCTCGTGGTTTGAGGAATATCATTTTCATTCTCGCTCTTCTTTGTTTCCATGATTCGGTCTTGTGGAGGCAGAACTGTAGCTGTGATTAGAGACCATCCAGAGAAACTTGACATGTATTAGACGTGCAGAATAATAAACACACAAAGCCTGCTCCTCTGGGGTCGCCCCGAGCTTCCAGTTCACAGGGTGATGAACCCCGCTGCAGGCTCTGAATATTAAATCAGCACCTCTGGTCACCAGGAAAACATTCAGCGTCTCTTAGAGGACAGAAGGCCAAAAAGCTCCAGTGATTCTATTTGTCCACCTGTTCATTACAGTTAAAATGCACGTAAGCATGTTTGTCACATGGTCATTCCTCCAACTTTGTTCTCTTCATTTACTTTAAAGTGAGGATGTGAAAAAATGCCGATGTTACAATGACAGTGTGTCTTTTTTATTCTTTGGAGTGTTTCAGAGATATAAGTCAGGATTACTGCCAATAAAATAACTCTTTCAGCCAGCATCATCAGCAGGATTTAAATTCATAGTATGCTCGTTACCCCCGAGATCTTCAGCCTCGTAAAGAGATGAAGGAGCTCAGCGCTGGCCTTAGATCTGTGCAGATGTCGCTATGACAGCCTCCATGGTTCAAGCTTCACATCACGATGTTAGCAGAGCCTTTAATCCTTACATCACTGTGCTTGTTTTTATAAAGCCTTAAAGATGAAAAGTACTTTTTGTTTTCTAATTTCTGAGCTATTTAATCACTAAATAAGATGCAAAATTAGCACTGATGCAGCACCTCATGTAATCTGAGAAACAGACAGGCTCTGTGGATTCTTGTCAACATAAAATAAAAGCTTTTCTATCCAGTGAGAGAAACTGTGAGGTCTTACTGGATAACTAAGTTCCAGTTTTTTTTGAAAATCTTGTCAATAATTTCCTCTGTGATCTTAAACAAAGAGCTGGGTGTCGTTTCCAGGCGGCACAGAAACATCAGACTTTGTGTTTCAGTAAAACTTGTTGAGTTCTGCCGTCGTGGCTCCTGTGACGTAAACAGAGAGTATATCTCAGGATAAAACGAGGTTTCACAGCACTGAGGCTGGTCCAGGATCAGTGGATGCTGTAATAAATTGGCTGTTTGCACAGCGAGGCCTGACACATCTGCTTTACTTGGTCATTTTTCCGCTTTAGGCAAAGGTTAAAAACAAACCTTTCTATCCACCGTCCGCTCGTCTCGCTGACCTGTGGACGCAGCGCTGACTCACAGCGTTTAGCTTTCATAACACCTCGAGCCACAGAGTCACAAACAGCTGAGCTGTGTATGACGAACACTGTGGAAGTGTCCCGCTGCTTAATCTCTGCCCACAGGAAACGCCTCACATCAGCCCAGAGGTGTTTCAGCGTGTCGGGCTTCTCTCACATCCTCTCCTCTTCATTTGTTATGTGAGATGTTAAATCTGCACAGTCTTGAAATGTATGCCGATAAATGTAATCCAGCCTCAGTCGTTTGCTGAGGACGGTTGGATTTAGAAGATGTGAGGTTACACCTGTGGATAATCCTGGTGTGATACAGGTGATAGTCCACCTACTTATCCACATCACAGCAGCATCCCTGGCCAGTGCGCTGTCCAAGCAGAAAATCAGGTTGACACGGCGTTGCCGTTTTTACCGCCTCCTCACGCACGGCTGTCAGAGCGCGCTGACTTGATGCGTGCAGTTGGGCCGTCACCGGATTGTCAGGAAAGATGAATTTCCTGGTCCTGAGGTGGATTCTGCGATAAGGTCAGCCGGGAGACGGGCCCATGTTAAATGGCTGCTCTGTTCGTCTGAGAGGAGGGAAAACACCACACAGAGATGTTGCCTGGCTGGTGTTTATTCATGACAGTATAGACAGCCCTAAGTTTGTTACTGACCCTCTTTTAGCCTCTTTCATCTCCTCCAACTCTACAGGGAACTAACGAGACCACTAAATGCACCAGTGCGCCTGTTTTCTGCTACAAGCAGTTCACTGTCAGAGTCTTTTCTACCTGATGCAGGTAAAATGACGACTTCGGAGCAGTTAAAGTGAACCAAAACAGTGATGCTGAAACCAGATATCTAAGATCACTGTTGTCTTTTGTTTACAGAGTAAAGCAGTAGAGTAACAACACTGCGTTTAGTTTGCTCCAAATAAGAAAACACAAACACCTAAACGTCCATTTTACAGTTCAAACCTCAAACTGGAAAAGCTGCACAGAGCACATCCAACCATCCGTCCATCTTTTTCCACTTCCAATGAATTTGAATTCAATTCAGTTTTATTCATATGGTGATAAATGACAACAGTCACCTCAGGTGCTTTATATTCTAAGGAGCAACCCAACAATTTAAAGTTACCTTAAAATATTGATCTGTTTTAGTGCTGGTGTCTTCTTGGTGTCGAGCTGTATTTGAGCTGTTGTGTAATCGTGGTCTGTGGCTCTCACAGCTCCTCTATGATGGATGACTTTGCCCGTGTGCTGTGTGTCACTGTAACAGCAGCAAACAGATGTTGGGTTCAGAGGTGCTGCAGCACCTTACTGTCCTCCGCGTGGGGACTGCAGCTGTGAATCCGGCATGGATTTGGACTTCTCTGCGGGCCGCACGGCTAACTGAGCGCTGTCTGAACAGATCGCCCTCAGCTCTGGAACTGTCACCTCTGACGTCCCCATTACTCTGCTCTTTGACAGATGCACCCTTAAAAAGATAGAAGTTATGGGTTTACAGCTCAGGCAGCCACACTGGGACCTTGACGAGTCGACAGTATGTGGCATCGAGGGAAAAGCTGCTGTTTGAACGGAAAGTGATGGAGATGCTCATTCTGTTTGGATAATTTCTGTCAGCCTCACCTCAGACTAACACCACCACATCCAGGAAGTGACTGAAATATGAAGGAAGCAGTCATAATTTTGGACTCCAGTGGAAGTCAGAGTCCCGCGTCATTAAACCCCGACTGATGCTGAAGGAAAGCCCAACATGAAGCTCTTAGAGTCTAAAATCATCACTTTCACGCTCACTTTGAACCATTTAGGGAGCCCTCGGATCCTGAGTGGAAGCAGTTTGTGCACCTGGAACAATCAGATGGGCCAAATCAGTAAAACTGTCTAATCAGCTATAAAAACAAACCGAGAAGATAAAGCGTCCATTTATAAACCTAACAGTTAGAGCACTGTCACAGAGGCAGCATTCACCCTCTCTCTGTATATTCACACATTTCAGAGACCTGCTAAGCACTTCCAGGAACTCTCTGAAGTCTGCGTGACCCATGTGATGACCTCGCCTTCTGAACCCCGCTGATTCGACTCTTACAATTCGAGGTCCGTCACACAGATGACCACGAGGCTTCTCCACAGCTTCCCTTAGACTCATTATCGCTCGCTCCAGCCAACCACTCCAATAAAAACCACGACCTGACATCCTCCGGTTCAGCACATCGAAGCCTCCTCAAGCACGCCGTCGCCCCCTCTCCTGCTTCCCTCTCCTTGGCTGATGTACGGCTGCGGAGGTCGCGGCGGCCGACCCTCTGCAGAGCGCTAAACACTCACCCACCTGGACTGCTGACAGGTTCATCTGCTGCTCGGTGGGCCTAATAGACAGGCTGTATGAGGTGTGTGTTTCCCCGTCAGCGCTCGTGTCGCCGTCTGCTTCTCGCAGCTAATTGAGCGACCGGTTGTGCGGCAGATGGTGATGAGAGCACACCGAAGCGATGACTCTGGGACTTTTCTCAGTCTTTAGTTTTTCCACATCCATAATAATAATAATAATAATAATAATAAGCTAATAATTTTAGCTTACAGCTACTGTTAAGCTACACTTAGCAAACGGTTTTACTGCTAGCAAAACATTTAGCTGATAATTTCCAGTTTTTTATGTTTAATGGTTTTAGCTAGCTGTTTAAGTGTTTAGCTATTTCATTTCTTTATCCGTATTTTTAACTGGCAAATTCAACTTATGCGCTTTTTCACAATCTTATGTAGTTATTTAAAATTTTTATACTTCATGTTTAGCCGCTAATTTAATTTCTTTTTTCATATTTTTAACTTCCATAATAATTTCCACTTTTATTTATAATTTTGATGAGCTATTTCCGATGTTAATCTGATATTTCTGTATGACGCTAAAAGTTTTGTTTCAGTTTTCAGGACAAGTGAAGAGAATAATTTGTTAGCAAGCACCTTTTTTTAAAATCACACTTTTAGAGCTTTTATATCATACCTGTTTGAACCGTTCATTCTTTTGCCCTTTTATATTGCAGCTACCACTTTTTGGCTCACGCCTCTTCAGGCTCACTCAGATTAATCGGTAGTTTCTTTTTTTGTTGTTGTTGTTTTTCAGATTATTCCACATAATCTTGCTTGGTGTTGAACCTGCAGGGGTTCTTCACCCTGTGTTAGGCAGGTTAAACTACGTTCATACTGACTTCATGACTTTCAGCCTTCGAGGTGCCTGCACTGCTGTGTTTCCAGGCTTCAGCCTACACAAACATACTCCATTACACATTATATTTCTTTTTCTAAGGATGCTCCTGGAGGGGAGGGCAATCTTTGATCTCCAAGGTACTATGACTCCAGGTGCTGTCACCTGTAAGTCCACTGTTTAAACACCCTGACTTCATTTGTGATCTGCTCACACTGCGCTGTTTCTCTGCAGGGGGAAAGAGAAGAAGCCGAAGGCCCCGAGGACGCTGATCACTGCTGACGGACGAGTCTTGAATATCAATGAGCCCAAGTACGAAACGAGAAACAGAAGCAGGTTTTCCATCCTCACTGTGATGGAATGTTTGTTGCAGCAATACATGACAACTTGCTGCATAGATGATTGGGATCAGATCTTTAAGTATAACATTTTAAAGCCCTGACTGATCAACAGGTTCAATTTGTATTTTGGAAACAATTATAAAGGAAAGCTGCAGGTCCACAGTTTCTATCACAGTTCTTCTTCATATCTGTCATGTTTTTACTTTGGCTCAGTGAGGCAGGTGAAAACTTATCAGGTGCTTTTTCTGGTCCACTTGCTGTCGTCCTGTTGGGGAAAAACATGAACGCTTGCAGGCAACCCCGCTCCTCCTCCATTATCCAAACAGTTTATATCATGAGCAAGGCCACAGGGGTCGAGGCCTTAAAGCGCGCCTGATTTCATTGGTAATCTGATCTTAGGACACGCTCGGGTCAGGAATATATGCTTTATGTGATATATCACCTTACTGCAGCGGGGCGACAGCACGCCGTGCTTCACTGCAGCCTGTCTCGTAGCAGCCAGCTCAGTAAAGATGCACACGAGTGGCCGGGAACGTCACATGCTGCAGAAACAAGTTTAAGCCATAAAATAATGTGGGTTTGACCAACCTCACCGTCAGGGTCGTCTCACAACATCCAACTTTAGAGCAAAAAGAAACACATTTACAGCCACCTGCAAAAAAAAAAAACCAACAGTTTGGGTCTCCACAGCTAATTTTCTCCTTTTTAAGCCTGCATGGTTTTAACTAAATACCCTGTTTGGATTTTAAGTTGATGTCTGTATCGCAGCTAGAATCACAGGACTGGAAGGCACCAACAGGAAGTCTACTGATCGGACTTTATCTTCAGTCATCTGTCACTTATGGCTCCAAAAATGAACATCGTGGTGACAAAAACTGTCTTTGAGCTTTCATAATAATTTGTCCATCTATTATATACAGTCTGTGGAGGCACGGTGTAGATAGCAGTGTTTACATGTAAAACTTTTCTTCTGTCATTTAATGGTCGGGCATTGTACAGCTACAAGCATTTCACCCCCATGTCATACTGTGTATGGTTGTGTGTGTGTGACAAATAAAATTTGAATTTGAATTTGAATTTGAATTTGAATTTGAATTTGAATTTGAATTTGAATTTGAATTTGAATCAGTGTCATGTGTCCTGGTTTGAACATCTGGGTTGCTGCTCTCTGTGTTGTTAACAGGCTGGATTTCTGTCTAACAGAAGATGAAGAAAACAACACGATTATCTTGGACCTGGAAGTTTACAGGTAGGAGCACAAACTCTCTGCAGCTTCATTTATCAAAGTTAAAAACCAATCATGTCTTAAATGGGGGTTCAAATGGACTGAGCGAACAGACCTGTTTTATCAGTCCATATTTAATGGTGAGACACAGAGTTACTCTCAGTTTTGTCAAATAATATTGAACCTTAGATATCGATAAAGGAAAAAGCTGTACCTCGTTTTATTTTAAAATACAACTTCTTGCTGTAAATGAGATCTGTGTCTAGTCATGGTTTGTCTTCGTGTGTGTTGTGTAGCTGGTTTCTGTCTAATGTGGTGGCTGTTTGCACCAAATCCGATTTACCGCAGCCACATCGAGTCAAATTGATTTAAACTGTGGTCGGAGCTCAGGTTGGGAAACCCATCACGGTGCTTCTTTCACAGAGACGGGCTTTTAGATGTCCGACCAAAACTCTCCACCCGATCAGCTGATCAGCGTCTGTACCTGTCTGTTTTTATAATGACTGACCTTCCTCTTCGCACAGACACATGGACACCTCTTTGATCGATGTGGACGTTCAGCCGTCGTACGCCAGAGTCAGCGTCAAGGGAAAGGTGCGCTGTAAAGCTTTTATTTTTATATTCAGATTAACTGGTGACCTTTCAGATTAGGTGATGCCTAATTTGAAGTTTAGCCTGTGCGTAGTTTTGGCTGCACACTCTGAACTTTACAACAAATCCATTAATTTGGGGCTTTTTCCATCATAAAGGGCAGCAGCAGCCACTTAGAGTCAGTCATTAAGTCTTTGTCAGCTTGTTAAGTTTGTTGTTCAGACCCTCACTCACCACCGTTTCCATCATGCAGATATTCACAGTCACAGTTACGCTCACCTTACTCGTACCTGATTGGACACTTTTTCCCGTCAGAGCTGTCTGAATACTTCGTGGCGTAGATTCGTCAAAGAGCTGGAAACATTCCTCAAACATTTTGGTTCATATTTTTATGACAGCATCACAAAGTTTCTCCAGATTTGTCAGCTGCACATCCTTAAAGTGAATGTCTCGTTCCACCACAGCCCTACACTGCTCTGGGCTGAGACGTGGTGACTGTGGAGGCCATGTGACTACTGTGAGACAGTCAAAGAGAGATGCTTTCAGCTTGAGCATAAAAATAGCCCCCACCTCATGACACCAGCAGCAGCCTGAGCCTTTCATACGAGGCAGGTTGGAGCTTTGCTTTCATGCTGTTGGCACCAAAAATCGAGATTCATCACATTCAGAAATGCATAAGAAAATGATTCAGTGCAGTGAAAACATGTCACAGCCAACTCAGTACAATGTGAAATTTTTACCTGGATGAGTGTAAGAGAATTTTAGCTGTCCAAACTGTGCTGTGCATATTAAAACCAAAGAAAAGTGAATAATAATAGTAAATATTCAGAAGCAGGTCTTTGTGCACAGTTCTTGGTCGGTGCCTCTTAGATTGATCGTTTTTCCCCATGTTTGTCATCATATTTAATGTTCATGTCTCTGTGTTTTTGTGTCTTGGTCACTTCCTGTTTGAAGGTTAGATTCTGACGTGACTTCCTGTCTTTGTTTTTGCTCCTACACCTGCTGCTGTTTGCACCTCGATCTTCAGCCAGACCTCTGAGTCTTTGTCTTTGCTTTCCTCTGGTTGTTCACTTTGTTTGTTACCGGCTCGTGTCCTCAGAGCTCCAGACTCCACTTTCATTCTCCTCTCATTCACACTGGAAGCAGGCCAGTTTAACCACAGACTGCTGCTGTCAGCCAGTGAAGGTCCTTGTGCTCAAGGGCACTGCGACAGTAGTTCTTGATGAAGATTTTCCTAAACGTATTTCCACGTTGCTCTGGGATTCAAACCTGTGAATTTTGAAGGCTCTAGGAGCACAAACAGGAACAAATCAGCAAATCTTTTCCCGTGTTGCTGAGTTGAGGTAACTGTGCACATGTTACTTGCAGTTTGAGGTATTTGTACTTACTGCAGATATCTGTTGGCCTCTAAAGTTTACAGGAAGCACTTACCAAGCAGTATGTCCTGCATAGTGCAGCTCTGATTTCTCACAGTGAGGAGTTCAGAGACTGCAGGCAGCAGCAGACTCGCTGCAGGCCGACACCAAACTGGAGCAGCTCCCCTTTCAGCAGCACCACAAAGCCAGAGAAGGTCTGAGATGAATGCACATATTTCTGTCTGCAAACAGAAACTGAGAACTAAAGTTTTCAAATTCAATCGCTGATGAAAAATATGATGTGTGGGCCCAAGCACATAGTTTACATACAGAGCTTTAAGGTTGGTAATAAATCTCAGTGCTTCACGACAGACCCAGCATATGAAAGCATTGAAGATGCACATGTATAAATAACATGTTCATAATCCATCACTGCCATGAAAGTGCAAGAAAGAAGTTTCGTTTTCATCTCAAAGGACAGACCGACTTTCATTTACCAGTTGAATGTGACCTGGAAGAAGAGGGTCATCAGTATTAATTCCTAAATACAAAGAGAGTTCTGAAAAAGTTGGAATGTAAATAAAAACAAACTCCAATAATATCCAGGATTGTTTATATATGTAAAAATATATAACATACATCAAATATAGCAGTGGTCCTGGAACCGAACCCTGTGGCACACCTTTAGTTATATTAAGCATGCTAATGTAAAACAAACAAAGGAAGAAGAATAAAACCAGGAAGACAAATGTTAAAAAAACAGGTAGCATGTAAGAACTGTAAAGGTGTGTGGCCCATATCATCATGTAACACATGGAGCAGTGAGGAGCTCACCCAGCTGCTATAAAGTAGTAAAAGTGAGACTTCTGACCAAACCTCCTCGAGCTCTTCTCTTTTTCTCCTACAATCTCAGTTTTCCGCTGTGTTTTGAAACACTGCCTGTTAATGCAGAGATCTGTCTGCAGTGTGGAGGATGTACGGACGACTGACTGCTGTGATGTTGCTTGTTGGGAGCAGCGGGAACGTGTGATAGATGGAGGAGCAGATTTACAGAACATAACAGGCCTCCAGAATCTGCTGAATCATCAAACCTATGTGACGTCGGTATTTTTGGAAAGAGTTTTAATATGCCTACTATGAATTCATTTCCCAGATGGAAACTGTTTTTTTTTCTCTGTAAAAATGGCAGCTGTCCAGAACAAATGCACCACAAATGTGCTCTGTTCAAGCACACACCTTTACGATCAGTAATCAGTCGAGTCTCCTGCAGCAGAAGTGGAGCCGCTGCAGCCCTGCTGGAGGTTTCCTGCAGTCTGACAGGTTTATTGTGACAGGAGCCTCCGTCCTGCGCATCCACTGCATTTTCTCCCACGTCTTCCAAAGCTGCTAATTTATTTATGTTTTTAGGAATTGATTTCTGAGGAAAACAGTTACTGCATATGTATTCAGTCATATGAACAACAGCACCTGACATATTTAGGTGTGTCATTTATTTAACAACTAAAAAATGCAGAAGCCATGTGTGAAAAACCGATTCCATCCCGTGAAACTTGTCGAACCACCTTCAGTGCAATAACCTGCAGTAATCATCACTTCATCAGTCTCTCACATCGTTGTGGAGAAATCTTAGCCCACCTTTTTTACAGCAGTTGTTCAGTTCATTGAGATTTGAGTGAATTCATTTATGCACAGCTCAGGTTGAGGTCTGGACTTTGACTGGGTCATTGCAACACTCTGATTCTTTTCTTTGTAGACTTGCTGCTGTGCTTGTGATCATGGCGTGATGCATGACTCACTTTGAGCCAAGCTTCATATTTGACTCTTTAATACTTTGGCATACAGAGGAGTTCATGGTTAACTCTGTGACTGCGAGGTGCTCGAGTCATCAGCCTCCTCCACCATGCCGACAGTCTGTCCTGATAACTGTTTGGTTTCCAAACATCTCCACTTTGTCTCGTCTCTAATCTGTGCTGCCATGTTGTTTTTAAAGAGAAGAGGCTTTCTCCCTGTAACCCTCCAAACAAGCTAAACTTGTTCAGTCTTTTTCTAATTGTACTGCCATGAACTCTTAAGATGCTAACATGCAGAGTTCTCGGGTTTCTGCTGTTTCTCCGAGCATTGCACACTCTAACCTTGATAGTAGTTTATTCCAGTTCTGTTTATTCCAGCAATCCTTTCCTGTGAAAGTAGTAAAGATGTACGTTAGTGAGCTGAGCATGAACACCTCAATGACCTGAACCAACATTGTAAAAAAGGGCCAAGACTCCTCCACAGTGACGTGAGCACTGATCACATCACTGTCAGTACTGAAAAAGAGAAGTTAGTCATTCCTGCTGCAGGTGCGGTGGACTCAGTTTTTCTCACGGCTGCAGAGGAGACTGTATACAACTGCAGCCGTCGTTTTCAGCCCCAGATGTTGCTGCTTTGCATTGACTTCTGCTGCTTTAAGCCTGGTTAAACAGCTGTTTCACCACACGATGAACTTTTTTCCCTCATGAATTCGGAGCCCTGCAGCTTCTGAGTTCTTCTTCTCGCTGCCAGACTCCTGAATGTCATGGCCGCACTTCAAGCTGTTACAGTGTTTATGGATGGCTGTTGTGTGCCAGAGGTCGTCCTGATTGGACGGGCGGGGTGATTTACGCAGTGATACATCAGTCCGGGCTTTCAAAATTCGTTTTTAATACGAACTCGTTGAGAAGAGCAGGGAGAATTGACTGGAGGAGCCATCTGTGAGGAGTGTATATCACATCAGACACGTCTCACACTCTGCAGCTGAAGAGTTTTCCTCCTTAGTGTGGCTTTCCTCACATTCCCCCTCATAATCAAATTGAATTAAATGAAAAAAATGAAAAAGTCCAATTTTATGCCCGATTTGTCGTCCCACATGCTTGATTCTGGTTTCCATAGGCTTCCTCTCCTGTGATTGATCGCCGCCGTTCTGTTTTGGAGCTATTCTGGTCACTCTCTCTCGAGTCCTTTCTGGAAAGCGTACCTATAAAAAGACCCGCTAATGATTAAAGTCATTTGACACACTGGGATGGCGTCGGTGCCAGATCAGCGCATTAATCTTACTAATTAAAGTTGTGAATAATTTACTCTGCAGATATTTCAGGTGGTTCTGCCGGCCGAAGTGAAGCCCGACAGCTCGACGGCTCAGAGGTCCCAAACCACCGGACACCTCCTCCTGACAATGCCCAGGGTACGTACAGGTACACGTCACACCTGAGCCAGGTACGGGACGCTGCAGCAGGAAGAGGTTAAAAGGCTGCTGCAAAACTTCACAGAGAACTTTTGCTTCTTTGGGATGTTTTCTGAAAGGTTGGGACGCTTTGTAAAAAGTCAGATTACAGTGATTTATCCTGTTACAGTTTGAGCGCTGATGATTGACTGTGTGTGGACCTACGACTGTTCCCTGTTCTTTTTTCACTTGTTCCTCTGAAGATCAGTCGTATTAAACTCAGAGTTTTAATAAAGAAACTCTTTACTGCGTCTATAACAAGAAAAACAGGTGCTGATGCTGCAGCATCGCAGCAGCTGCTGCTATTAATCCTCCATATGGCTGTTAAATCCTGCAGCAGAGCGCCTGTAAAGAGTTCAGAAACCAAAGACTGAAAGCTGTTTGTGTCGTCTTTTTCTTCTTTTTCAGGCTGAAGGTGAAATCAAAGTGACGAAGACCGTCCCACGTCCACCCAGAGTGCGTCAGAACAGACGCAGCGGCGGCTTATCGGAAGATGATCAAAGGTAGCTTCAGTGCACAGAGCTCATGATCACACATCCACACACTGTTGGACAGGAAGGAAACAAATATTAACCTCCAGTTTCTTTTTAATAATCTTTATGATGAGCTAAGAAAGCAAATGCAAGGATGGAATAAAACATTAGAGATAAAGAGACGTAACTTTAAGCACCGCGACAGATGAAAACAGAAATTCAACCTTTAATCTTTGGTGTAAAGTGCAGCGCACATCAGCGTTTCACAAACTGAGGCCACGCTGGGGTGAAGTACTTCTGTGAAGGTAAGTTAGTATTTTTAGAGCACGTTTGAAAAACACCTTTAAGAACCAAAGTACGTCAAACGGCTCAACATGAAGGGCAACAAGAGACGAATACAAGTACTGAACATCTGCACGGTGGTGTCTGCAGGCTCATGTTTACACGTGACTTTATTAAACATCAAGTAAAAGAAGAGATTTACCAAACAGCTCCTCCAAAATAAAACATGTTTATCATCGGTGAAAGGTCTGGACTGTGCTGTTATAATAACTGCAGGATGCCTTTTAGCTTCCTAATGGAAATAAAAACATTATTGCCTTAGTTTTGCTGTGTGACTGTCCAAAGATTTAGATCACCATTAAACCAGATGCTAAAGATTCTCAGCAGCCGACTCAGTTTGCGAGTGTCAGAGGGTCTAATAGGCAGGTTTATCTGTCTGTCATCAGCATAGAAATGAATCACAGCTGACAGAAAGGCAGAGGTCAGTCTGCACATACATTACATGTAACGTATGTGCAGACTGACCTCCTTTTGTCCTGTCTTTCTTCCTTCACCCCAAACGGTGGTCAGCCCTTCCAGAGCCTGGTTCTGCAGGTTGTTTCTTCCTGTTGAAAGGGAGTTTTTCCTTCCCACTGTCGCCAAGTGCTTGCTGATACACTGTATTGAGGTTTTCTCTTTAATATTGTAAGATCTTTACTTTGAGCACCTTGAAAAAACTGTTTGATTTGTGATTTGATGATTAAGTGAAATTTAACTGGGCATTAGTTTCTTAAACTGCAGGAATAATGTTATGTGATACATACAACTTTCTATTTGTGATGGTAATAGA
The DNA here is from genome assembly GCF_000239375.1 of Pundamilia nyererei. Classification (NCBI taxonomy): domain Eukaryota; kingdom Metazoa; phylum Chordata; class Actinopteri; order Cichliformes; family Cichlidae; genus Pundamilia; species Pundamilia nyererei. The sequence continues at coordinate 841,341 of NW_005187578.1, read as the reverse complement.
TGATAAACAGTCAGAAATACTAAGTTTATAATACTATTAGGGCATAAAGAGGTGCAGCCTGCAGGCTGCTCTGTGTTTGTGTGAATGAAGTCGAGCATTGCTGGCTGTGGTGTTAGTCTGAGTTTGGCCTTGAGTTTAATACGCACATATTTAAACACCTCTGGCTCATCAGGCCCCCGTTGCCCTGATTACAGACGCCTGTTGTATTTTAAACACTGAGCGTGACTCATTTTATCAGCCGTGTTCATGATGGCGCTCTCCCTGCTCGATGACCGTGTGCTGGGCGGAGATAACCTTGACCCACGCGGCATCATTACACTTGGGAGGAAGTGAGGAAGAGGATTCTCCACAGTGAAACGTGTCTGTGCTGCTGGGCTCATATTTAGCTGCAGGCTGCTGAAAACAGCTGCTGCAGACCACCAAACTGTGAATGTGACCCAAATCCCACTCTGAGAGAAAAGAACAATTACAATTATTTTTGGTTGAATTTAAACCATTTTTGTCCTTTGAAGCACTTGGAGCTGGTTTGGCTCACCATTCTGGTAACATACCGCTGTTACACTTTTTAATCATTTTATATAAAGTTAAAGGAACAAACCTGAGTCAGCAAACACCTTTTTCATATCTTGTCTCTATTTAAAAGCCTTCAGCTGCCCTCAGACAGCATCTGCATCCCCCTCCTGTGTTTCTGTCAGATAGTTGGAGACCCTGAACTGCAGGACTGTTTGTGCTGTTTTCATGCAGTTATCTATTAAATAATATGACTGTTGCAGACTATTTGAGAAGCTTGTGCTTCAGTAAAAATCACAATCATATACATCAGGAGGGGAGCAGGTGTATTTTTACTTTCAGTGTATGAGAGAGGTGTGGTCACGGCTGAAATATACACACATGTATGTTTCAGTGTTTGTGTGAGATTTAAAAATGAGGAGAGGGATCGGAGATGTGGCTCCAACAGAGCAAGATGGCCATAAAGGTCCAAAATGTGTGTAGATCATCTTTTATATACAGTCCATGTTCTGGTCAAAGCTGTGAATTTGTAAACGTGCAACTTTAAGAGTCAGGAGAGAAGATTTGGAGTCTTTGTGTTTGTCTCATCTTCACTGACTGAAACATGAACGATCAGCAGCTCCTCTTCCTCTGTGAGGTGATGAAGCTCTCACTGAGGTTGAGCTCAGCTTCACCTCTTAACGACCACATTAGTCTGCAGAGCCGTGTAACTGATCCCCCGCTCCCTCTGCATGCCTGGAGGTGTGCTCTTCACCACGCTACCATCATCATCATCATTACTGCTTTATGACAGAGTCGCTTCCTGTCCTTCATCTGTCCCCATCAAACTCCATAAAGAGTCCCAGTGCAGTCCTGGACTCTCGATATAAATGCTAAGGTGACAGGTGAGCTCCGCTGCTTCCTGCTGACTTATTGCATAGTTTCGATATGATAAGGCGTGACCTTTGACCCCTGGGCCTTTAGATTCTGTATTCTGCCTCGGGTGTGCACGGAAATTGATCTGAAGGCCCTGATCGGGTTTGAAATGGATTTTCTTGATGGCACGAAGCAGCACTAAGTGTAAAATAGACTCAGATATAATCTCAGACCCTCGGCTCACAGCGCCATTGATAAGTGGATCTGAAAGGTTAAAGGTCAAGGTCACCTGGAAAGCCCAGTCTGGGTTGTTATAGTAAACTCCCTGAGGTTACATTATTTGCAGATAAACAGAATTAAAACAAATTTTTATCTCCCCTCAAAAATGAAGTAATCAGTCTAACAGCTGCTAAATTACTGTTTATTTCCCAAAATCCAAAGTTCTGATTTCCGATCACGTAAAGCAGAAAAATTTAAACTCTTGATAATTCTCCACCTAATTTGGCAAATAAAATTCAAACATTTTAGGCACCCCAGTCAAGTTGGTGACCTTTGACCCTTCCACCTCACCACCTCTGACCTCGTGACCAAACTTGGCAGGAAACTTGTTAGATGATGTGTGTGGTGTTAGAACCCTGTTAGATGTTCCCAGGCGGGTAATATGGCGTGCTCTCTGCCTCAGTACCCACGAGGACCTCCACTATGAGTGACCAATGACAGGAAGCCATGTTGGACTTTCTAACCAGGCTGGGCAGAGGAGGCCCGGGACTAGCAGCTCCATTTTTATTTCTTATTGTTCTCTTTCTTTCATTACAGTTTTAAATGTATTTACTGTGTTCACAGTTCAAGGAAAGAGAAGAATTTCCTTTCTATCCATCATTGAACCCATAAATGGTGAATCTGGACTGTTACCAACTGAACTGGGTCCCACAAAGCCCCCAAAATCAAAGTCTGGAAATTTCTAGATCAGTATTTGGGAGGTTTTGTTTTTTTTATATTTAGGGTTGTTTATTCTCTTTCACATCCAGGCTGAGCTAGTACCTGCACTGATGCAGAGGCTGACAGCTCTCTGATTTAATCTCATTTCTAATTTTCTATTCTTCTAAAAATTGCTTCTAATTGAAATCTGTCTGTTTTCCATATTTGAAAAGAGGACCGTCAGCTGTTCATAATTCACGTTAATCTTTTTATTAAAAAAACAAAATTAAAATAAAGGCTGTTTGCGCACAGCGGACTCCAGACTCTTCTAAATGTGACACTTACAGTTTTCATTTCAGTGAGGCAGATCTCTGTCGGAAAAAAGAGTTCTGGAGTAAAGGTTGTTCCTCTAAATCAACCTAATCTTTTAATGAAACCTCTCGGGGCACCATGTGCCCATATCTACATGACATGGACTTCCACAGCCGATAGGTGGGCATATTAAAGTAGATCGACCTTCACGTTCAGCTCTCTTTTCACCACAACAGACCGTCTGTCGCTCTCGTCCTTCATTATTCCAGGACTCTAAGATATTTGAACCTCTCCACACGGAGCCGCTCAGAACATCATGGACACTTCTGCAGTACCACCTCCAGCCGAAAAGTATCCGTCCCACATTGAGTTTACCTTTGTAGTTCAGCACAAGGCTTTTAAAAACTGGCTGTAATGTGTGTTTGCAAGCGATCCATTAAAGCCTTTGAATCTGCACTCAGGTTTAAATCATATTTTTGTCTTATCAAAAAAGTCCACATCAGGAAGAAGCTCGGTATCTGCGCATTAACCTCGTCTCTCTGCGTCCACGTGACTCGTTTAGCCTGGTTCTTATCTTAACGTGAGCCGATGGGGTTCAGATCAGACCCGTGACATCACCTCACATCCACTCCAAAACCTAATCCTCTGTGGATCGGTGGCCGCAGACACTGAACAGAACCCGCTGATGTTGTTACTGTGGCTGAGTACAACTCAATTACATCCCCATTACCGAACTGAGAGTGATAACCCTGCAGGAACTCCGTCCGATAAAAGCTTAGTCATAGTTATTTTCCTGCAGACTTCATCAGCACTCAGGTTACTCTGAGAGCTCATGAACTTCCAAAGTTTCCTGCATTTCTACTCGGTTCTGCAGTATTCACATCTATAAACACTGTGCTGAGGCGTAACGAGGTCTAAGAAAGTTTATGAAAGAAAAGTTGATGGGAGAACACGAGCACACCTGTGCACAAGTCTGACCCATATGTACAAACATATTTGAGACACACGGTGAGGCGCTGACTGGAAGCCAAACTTGAAAAATACGAAACCTTGTTTACAGAATCAGACTGGAGGTGAATTGGTTCGAGTCCTTCTGTGATCAGTTAAGATATCACAGTATCAGACGGTCCCCTATCGACGTGGCATTGGTGGGGAGGAAGAGCTCCCTTCTAACAGGAAGAATAATGTGGCAGAACCAAAGTGAGGTGCAGGAGGACTGGTTGGGGGCGGGGTGGGTCAAAAAAAGACAGAGTTAAAAAATGAGGGAATAAAGCCAAACTAAATGAAAACCAAAAATATTCCAACACGACACAAAACAGCCGACAGCTCTAAGTCTAAATGCAGATTCACTGGGCGGCTATAAGGGAGCTGTTATTTCCCAGCAGCTGCTGTGACTGGTACGTCACTGCTGCAGGATATTGTGCATGTGGAGCAAAGCAAAGGGGAACTGTGACAGAGTGGCATTAAATTCTTCCACATTATGATCATATTTTTCCAGGTTTGGTTGTTGGACTCTGGAAACATCCTGTCTTACAAACCTGTTTGACCACAATATCAAATGTACTAAACGTTCATTTCTGAAATTCGACACGCTTGCTTTCTCTGTCCGAGGTTTTCCTGACGCGGTGTGTTTTCTCTACAGTCCTCTGGCAGCTTTATTCCCCTCTTAATAAACAGGCGGGAGAATGCAGAGAGTAATGAAGGGGCTCCTCGTCCTCCTCCTGCGTCCTTCTGATGTTTATTGTCAGCTGCTGTGCAGAAGATTAAATTATAGTAGCAACGCTCTTCCTGGAAAATTTTACTAAAAGGAAGCCTAATTATTGGAAGAGCATACGCTCCACACTGTGGACTGGATCAAGAGGAGACCAGGATTTGGGTCAGTTTGTGGTATTTTTCTTTAAGACATTGAGATTGTGTCTTTTAATCTTTCTCCTTTCAGTTTAACATTTATTTGTAGGTATTATAGCACGGTGGTTAGCACTGCTGCCTCACAGCCAGAAAGCCCTGAGTTCAATTCCACCATCAGGCCGGGCTCTTTCTGTGTGGAGTTTGCACGTTCTCCCCATGTATACGTGGGTTCTCCAGCGTCCTCCCACAGTCCAAAGACATGCAGTTAGTGTGGATCGGTTAACTGGAAACTCTGACTTGCCCATAGGCGTGAATGTGAGAGCGAATGGTTGTCTGTGTGCTACAAAATACAGAACAGAACTAGTTATGAAAAACAGAATTCTTCAGACAGCAACATAAAGAAGGACTTTTGCTTTGCAACAGTCTCACAAATAATGCAATTCAATTTTATTTCATCCATATAGCACCAAATAACAGCAACAGTTGACTGGAGGCGCTTTCTGTTGTAAGGTAAAGACCGAACAGTAATACAGCAAAACCCCCAAAATCAGACAATCCCCTACGAGCAAGCACCTGGCAACAGTGGGAAGGAAGAACCCCCTTTTTAACAGGAAGAAACCAGTGGCAGGTTGGGGAGGGGTGGCCATCTGCTGTGACTGATCGAGTAGGATGGGAGGAGAAAAGGCACAATGTCTTCTACTTCACATTTAAGCAGGGTGATTCCTCTGTGCACTCCAGCAGCACAGCAGCCATGGCTAGGACTTTTATTGTGAAAGGGAGAAAAAAATCAATTTGTGCACACACGAGTGCAACAATTTAGCATCAACTGGTATGTCAGATTAACCCAGTTGTTGAGTGTCATTGTGTGTCTGTGTCCCCACGGTGATGTGTTACATTGCGGTTAATTCGACAAACACAATCAGAGAAACCCCCGGAGACGGTTTGCTGCTCACAGCACATCTGACCGTGAAGCCGGCGTCCTATAAACTGATCTGATGGGTTAATGGACTTGATTGTTGTGAGATGGAGGAGATGAGTTCAGAGGAGGAGCTGGATCATTTCGGTTTGATGGTAACAGATAATGTGGAAAATTGACCCCCGGAGATGAATTTATGGATGCTTGAGTAACAACACTGAACACAACAGTAAATAATGAACACATGAAGTCAGTTTGTTTCCACAGAATATTTCTGATACACAATGAACATAATTCCAAATATTACAGTAAACTGGTGACTGATTGTAACCAACTCCAGTAAAGTTGAACCAATAAAATAGGTGAAAAAAGGTTTATTAACTGAGCGTCACGTGCACTTTGCACCATCGATCACATCCGTGCGAGCGCTCATATTGATGTTTTACATTAAATCTGGGAACCTGAGTGTTTCTGCGCAGCATCAGCACCAACGATGGCTGATTTATTCTCCTGTTCTCATAAAGCTTCTCAGAACTGGGAGCTGCTGATTCTGAGAACTCAGATATTTTCTGTGAATTTCTCCTCGCGGTGAGGAAAACTATCCTGAGAAAGAGAGAAGTTATTCACAGAGAACCCAGAGGTCAGAACCGGAGGAGGTAGGAGGACTTTTAGTGTTTCTTTAGCAGACACGTGAAGGTGATGAACTGCTACGTGCTCGATCGTCAGGGATGATGGTGGTCTGTCCCAACTGCACATACGCATGACCCTCACTTTAATCCTGATAGCGGCTGGTGCTTCGTTTCTTGGTACAGTCAGGAGTTTTTTCTGTTATCGGTCTTATTTTCTTGCTTTTTGGTGGGTTTACCTGCCGGTCAGCTGCCACGCAGATTAAAACTACCAGCGTGGGAACAGCAGTGACTGCTCAGGTGAACCAGGCCGATGCTTTCAAACAGCTTGAAGGTTGAACTGATTCTTTGAGGAAATCATTTTCTTTTTGTACGTTTCATAAACTCTACATTTTGCTCTCCTTCCTGCGTCCATTTTCACTAAGATTTAAATCTAAATCCAAACGTTGAGCATCTTAAAACCATGTTCAGGATTTTCCGATATTCACTATAATGACTCCAGACTTACACTGACTTCCTGTAAGACTCCCGTGGATATTGCTGGAGAATCCTAATGTTTGAGTAAATCCTTTTCATCCACCAGCAGCTCTGCTATTACAGTCTGAGCTTTGCCCTTTTTATTAATTACTTCGTTTTTTAAATTAAAGCGTTACCACCTTATCTCTGTACGAGAGGCAAACGTGTTTCCTGACACAGAGAAACAGGGCACGTCAGTTTGTGTAACTGTGCGTGAACATTTCTACTCACAAATGTCTGGGTCACCTCCACATTACACCTTCAGGAGCTGCTGGGCCTCAGAAACATCCCGTGAAGCTCCTGGTGTGCCGTCTTTGTGCTGATGTTAATGCCGGAGGAGGTTTGGAGCTCTGCAGGGATTCATTATAATAACAGTTCTCACAGCTGATCCAGCAGTGAAGAGAGCATTTCAACAGCTGAGCAACACAGTTAAATTCATTGACCATCCTTTGATAAATGTTTGTAGAGGCAGGCTGTTGTTTATTTAATGTATTAATGAAGGAGGAGTGGAGGAGGCCAAGGCGCTCTCTTTCTCTACACCTGTGTCTTTCACGAAGCTCTTTTACTTATTTAAGACCTTCATAATTCTCCTTTATCTCGACAGGAAAAATAACGTTCCCGAGAGGCTCGAAGTCGACCCGAGCAAGCGCACAGCCGTCGACCTCGCCAACATCGTGCCACGCCAGATCGCCAAAGAAGGGCCGATGGAAACATCCAGACCGGATCCACCAGCCGCCGAGGATCACTTCTCTGAAGGGTTCGTGGACGACCCTGATGTCCCCCCACTCATATAAGAGTACAAGGATGAGCTTATATAACCCTCAGACTGTATGATTGAAACAAAGAGACGGTATATTTCCTTTAAACGGACCTTTACATTTCCTCTGACCTGCAGATGTGTGCAAATGAACCACTGCAGATTTCCTGATGTGTATGGTTCAGTCTGCAAACCTGATGTCTCAGCATTTAATAAATGTCCTTACCACCAGCCTTAAACACATATTAATGAGACACCTGGACATGAATTCAACTGGACAGTTTTATTGTTGGTACACAAAAAGTAAATGTAATTAAAGCTGTGAAGAGGCAGCTTCCACTCAAACACATTTTCTGCCCTTTTTAAAGCAGCTGTAAAGACGACATGGCCGATCGGGGGAGGACTCTGCTCGTTACTGCAGCAGGGCGAGGCCGAGAGCTGAAACGCTGGCACAGCTTTACTGAAGCAACGCAACATCACACTTCCTCACTATAAACATCGTTGTCTAATTCTGTGTCTCCTTTGAAATGATGCATTTGTTAAAAGCCAGCCCTGTTAGGAGGGATGAACAGAGAGACGCTGCTGCTGGTCTCCCTCAAACCCTCGTGTAGATTTCAGCCTGAAAATCAATCGTCTGAGTTCTGCCTGTGGCCTGGTTGCCGTCTTGGCTGCCGTTGTGCGTTGCCCTGCTGTGTTTTCTCTTTTTTTGTGATGCTCCTCCTCAAAGCTCAGAAGCTCGCTCACTCTCTGCGCCCGGCTTTGATCAGAGAGCCTGTGCTTTGTGCCCGGAGGACGCCGGTCCAGGCATATTCTGAAGCTTGTTCATCTCTCCTTGAAGTCTCCTGGGTCTCTGCTTTCCTCTGAGTTGTCACCCCAAAAAGCTCGGAGGTGACGACTCCTCCTCCTCCTCCTGGCTCCGAGCGCCGTTACAGCCGCAGCGCCTTGAGAACTCATTTTGGCGTTGGACCATTTTTCCTCCCGACAGCCTCGCTCGTCTTTTATCATCCAGCCTTCTATATTTGGACTCCGTGGCTCGAGCCATCTGGGAGATTTGGATGTTTGTGGTGCGGCTGCAGGAGGAAAAGCCTCTGTGATGCCATCTTCGATTTGAGTTTTTAATATAAGGACTTATTGTTGTTCAAACACATGTAAACTGCAGCGAGCAGGCGCCTTTAATGAGCCTCCTGGACCACAGTCACCACACTTAATCATAGGTTTTGCTTTTATTTCAGTTCAGACTGAAAGGTTTTTATGTTTAGGTAACGATATAATGGATTTCTTATTAAAACAAGTAACTAAACAGCCAGTTCACAGAACACTTTAACATTTTTATATCATCGTTTCTTCCTGAAGTGAAAACATGAATATGTTTACTGGGTTTCCCTCCAGCCAATCATCATCCTGCAATGAAATGTTTCACGCCGCTGTTTAAACATTGAAACACGACAGCTTGGAAAGTTTCCACATTATTTTCCTTCGACCCAGATCTGCGGTCTGTGCTGCACTGGCGTCTGCTTCGCTTCATTAATTATTGATAAATGAGCTTCCCTCTCTGTCGTGTGGCTGTGCAGACAAGACGTTTTCTGTTTGTGCTCACTGTTTTTTCCTGTGTGATGAAACAAACCAACACCACCGCCGGCCTCTGAAATACGCCCTCGAGGTTCAGGTTGCTGCGAGAGTTTCGTGCGTCAGTGGCAAATGCTCCATTAGTCCCATTTAACAGCTCGTTTAGCTCCTCGTCGTTATCACGGCTGAAGCGTTTCAGTGTTTCTGCCTCTCCTGACTCAGGTGTGTTGTGGTTAACTGGTGTTCGATTGGTGGATGCTTCCTCCATGATGGAGGTCTGAGGCAGCGGTCAGCTGATTCCCTTACTCTGTTCCTCTGTCTGTATCATTGCTGCTGCTGCCTGAGCCTAAACCAGGTGAGCGTGTTCAGGCTGTTATCCGTCATCACTGCAGGTAAAGGTGTTCCTGTCCGCTTTGACTTCCCTGCAGTGAGAGAGGACACTGCACACTCGTTCACTAACAGCTTGTCAATAACACTCTAGACACGCCAGAAATCAGTCTTTTTGTCTATTTTACTCTCATTTGGAGCAGAATTTGTAAATGAACCTGTAAATGATTTAAATGAAATCTGAAACTAACGAATGGCATCATAAACTCATGTGGAGAGAGTTCACAGAGGTCATAAATCACGGGAGAAATCAGGTCATTTCCTTTTCCAATGCTTGCCCTTCATTTTCCAGCCAGAAGAGTCGCCCCCTGCTGGCCATTAGAAAGAGTGCAGGTTAAGGATTTTCATGAGGTTGTTGTCATCAAAGTGAGAAATAGATGGAGATAGATCAATAGCCTGATAGGCTACTGTAAAAATGCTGGAAAGACAAAATGCCAAATAATCAGGCCCCATCTTATCCTAAAGACCTCGTAGTACCATATGACCCCATCAGAGCTCTTCGCTCTCACACTGCAGGTTTACTTGTTGTATTTAAAAGTAGAATGGGAGGCAGAGCCTTCAGTTTTCACCCCTCTTCTGTGGAACCAGCTTCCAGTTTGGATTCAGGAGACAGACACTATCTCTACTTT
>NW_005187578.1:819000-831130 GCF_000239375.1 Pundamilia nyererei | reverse complement strand
GAACCAGATTTTCTTGCCGTCTGATTAAATTCAGAGACACAAGAACCCGTTTCTTATCTGTCCGAGCTCCATCGATTTTTGTCTGTTGCCATGACAGCGGACGGTCCCACTCGTTTTGTGAAAGCAGCACCGCCTCATCACTTTGACCCTGGTCAGACAGTACTGACTCGTAACGCTCGCCGTTTCCTTTCAGTCCGAGCCCTCAGACTTCCGATCACACTCGTCTCTGAGCGGGAAGAAAAGCCTCCAGTTATTTTTATTCGTCTCCTCAGGTTTTCTTCTTTTTCCTGTATTTTATAAGTATTACATGTCAGGTTTAAGCATTTCAGCCTCTCTGAACTCTCTGCTGCCGAGTCCACTCAGTGCTTCGTTGGTGATGTTATCATGTTTCTCCTTTCACAGGCCGTAAATAACAAATACAATACAGTAAGAAGAGTTTACAGCCAGAAACCTCAGATATTCTGGCACAAATGTGGCTCACACCTGCAGCTTGACTCGGCGTGCCACAGGTCCACCTTATGTGGCAGATGTCAGGTGTGTTTATACCACATATACACTCTCCACTTTTTTGGTATATGTGTCCAACTGCTCGCTAACACAAATATCTACTCAGCCGGTCACATGGCTGTGTGTTTGGGTATAAGGGCATGGTCAAGACGACCTGCTGAAGCTCTCACTGGGAGGTTCCCACAACCATCTCTAAGGTTTAAACAGAACAGCCCCCCGAAAGAAGGGGGATACACCCAGTGAGCAGCAATCACCCCAAGCCTGTTGGTATCCTTTATTTATCCAGGTAAAGTCTCACTGAGATGAAACTCTAACTCAGATATTTAGATGTTACATCCATGCTGAAGAGCATCTCTGAACATGCAACACATCAAACCTTGAAGCGTGAGAGGACCACAGTGGAGGAACACCCTGGAGGTGGTTGCATCTCAGCTTAATTACTCCATCCAGTCACTCTGCGGGGTTACGTCCTCGCCGTGCGGCTGCACGCAGAGCCCAGTGACCCAGTGAGGAGACTGGATCCCTGCTGGGCAGGAAAATGTTTGGTTTTATGTGGCACTGGTCTGAGAAGACATTGGCCTTTCCTTCTTTGGGTTCCCTCCCTCTTCGCCTTCTTTCCTCTCTGGGATGAATAATTTACTGGTTTCCTCCCTCTCGCCATCTCTGCGCTGCAGCGAAGGGCTGATGCAGAGCGGTGATGCTCGCTCTGCAGCCTGTGGGAAGCTCTTTATTATCCCGTGAACGTCAAAGAAGGAATCTTATGAAACTCTCCTCACGGGAAATGTTGTCCATAAAGTGGACTTCTCCACTATTCCTTATTTCCATACGTGTGCTGTTCCAGTGGTGGATGCTCACATCAAACATGGTCCAAATTTCAATTATTGAGGTTACATTTTGTACTGAGACAAACTCTCTAAGCTCCGTGCTGTTCTTACCTTCTGTTTGTGGGGGGCAGCCAATCAGAAGACAGCTTCCTTGATGGAGGAGGAGCTAACTGAGCTTCTTTAAGGCAGAGAGTGAGCTGCTTTGATGGATCCAAAATAATCTCAGGAGCAGCTCCAGGTGGAGCCTTCGTCTGATGGACTCCTCTGGGTGGAGGAGCTGCGTTATACCTCCATATCGTTAGCTCCATAGCATAAGTGCCTAAGTCATTTTTTGGTCAAATTGAGATTTTTGCCTAACTTTACTCCCCTACCACTGCTGCATCATCCTGTCCGTCTGCCTATGTCATCACAAAAAAATGACTTAGGCACTTATGCTATGAAGCTAACGATATGTGTCCTCCACACTCAGAAGCCACGTGGTGATTTGTTGGATTTATCATTTATGCTGAGTCGTGAATCTCCTGGACTGTGACTGAAGCTCGGAGCTGACAGACAAAGTCGTTTTTCACGGCGGTTTGATTCACGACGACCTCAACTGAGCGAGCACTGAATCACACGGCGGCCTCACGTGTTCGCATCACGGAGGTTAACACACACCAGAGCACCATCACCTCTCGTGGAAGGAGGTGCGTCAGTCGGTTTTATTACTTAGTGACATTTAATTTATGTGCTAATGAAAAGTCTACAGCATATCCCTCACGGATACAGCAGCGCTTAAAAGGATGATTGTCTGCTGGTGGGAGCCCGCTCATCCCATCCCCGAACCAAACTGGGTCACAGAGTTCGTGGAAACTTTATCCGCAGCAAAATGAAGTGAGACATCCAAGTAGAAACAGAAAATTTATTCTGTGAGACACGTTTAAAGTGTCTGTCCATTTCTCAGTCTCATTTTGATCTCTTAGAAAGCCAAACGGCAGCTTTTAGTTACAGCTGATTGGTTTATTAAAGGTGGGCGTGGCACCCTGAAGCCGGTGTTCACAGACATCAGTGAACGCTCAACATCAGTGCCGCCGACTGAAGCTGTTGGCCGAGAACACCCAACCCCACCCTGTCGGTGAAGCACAGGCCTGGATCAGGAGCATATCCACAATGAGATGAGCGCATTGTGGTCATAAAGAGATGGAGATGGTCAGCTTTTAAACGATGCTCAGCTGCTTCTAAGAAGGCCAAGAAAATATCTCCACAACTTTACAGCACCAGCCTGAGCCGCTGGTCCTACACCGCAGAGATGATGAAGTTACTAACGATCCCAGTTCTTCTGAAAATAACCTAAATAAATTTATACCAAAGATAAATCTGCTGGCAGCTGACAGTCATTTTTATCTAGCACAGATTTTCCCAATATGTGTATTAACCTCCAAACTGCAGTTCCTGTGATCTCCACTTGAGGCAGTGAGTCAGACCCTCAGAGTTAAATTGTCCAAGTTTACAGCAGAAATAAACGTTTTTTGGTCTTTGTATCTCATCTCAGCGCCGTAATTTAAAACAACAACAGTCATCATTGTCCACATAAAGCTAAATAAAGTGACTCTGCTCAGTTTCCCGCCCCCCCCCCCCCCCTCCTCCTCCTCTCTTTGTCTGTGCAGCTGAAGAGTCGGCCACATCATGCAGATATGACACAGCAGCCTGTAACACCTTTAATTATTCAGCGGCTGGATTTCTGACAAACGCCTTGCTCAGAGTCGCCGTGGGTGGCCCGAGGTCTGCGAAGGCCCAAGCATATGATCCACATCATCTTCATCACACCAGTCAGTGAGCCCTCGCGTCCTGTGGAGGGGGACCGCTCCATCAGGCTGGAAATACTTCATCAGTGAGGACAGAGGCCATCACTCAGGACGCCCTGCCAGCAAAAAACCCTCTCACTGCACAGGTCACCCATTCAAGGTTTTTCCTTTAATTTGTCACCGCTCCACAGACACAGACTGTGAACGTACATACAGTTTTCCTTATTTATGACAGAAGTCTCAAGAAGAGTGGGATTGACCTGACTTCCTCTGTTGATAAAGGCCTTCAGGTTTGGTATGAACCAACGAGCAGTTTGAAACGGTGACGTGGCTTTTCAGTTTTCATCCATCGCTGCTCCATCGCTGTAAGAGGTGTTTTCATGGAGGACGGGGGAGGAAAGAACAGGTCCATTCAGGAGGTCTCTGTGGGCCCGAACACTGGTCGGCTCCACCTCAGTGCCTGCAGCTCTCAGACATGAAAGCTGAGGGGAGGGTGTAGAATAAAACAGAAAAACCGTCTGCTGCACCTGACAGGTGACGAGTCCAAGACCCCGGAGGACGGCGGAGACGTGGAGCCGCACGAGGACGTTTCATATCAGGTTTATCGTGAAATGCAAGCTGCTCATCTGGAAACAGCAACAGCCTCAGCGTGTTTCTGGCTTCAGCTCAACGTTACGGAGGATAATTTTGACTGTAAACAGGCAGATATTCACCCGGCTGTGACTCATTACAGTGTTACTGTTCAGAAACCCTGATTAAACACGGCTGCCAAAGTCTGAGCTTCAGTTCCCACAGTTAAACTTTGACTTTAGTCTGTTCGCGATTCATTAGCAGGTGTCTGTCTGTGCCAACTGTACTCTTTATGCCCAAGCTAGTGTTAGCTGATAACTCCGCCCACCCGTCCAGATATGGTCAGTGTGTCACCACCAACTGCCGACTTCCTGTCATGCATTAAAATTGTGCGGCCTCATCTTGTGTGTTCAGATTCAGGTTTGTGGACACAAACTGAGATTTTCTGCTTCTAAAGCACAACAAAAGTCCACATTTGGAGGCTGGAGAAGACAGTTTTCCTGGTTTCTATGGTGACGTGTCTCTACTGGATATCAAAGGATCTGAAAATATGACATTTGTCTGCTGTTAAGATACTTTTCTTACAAACTCCGCGGACTGACGTGAAATGGTGACAGTAAAATTACTGCTACCTGAGATCCGTGCATTATGTTCACCTCAGCATCGCATCTGCATCACACACATGATACATGTTTGCTTTCAGCTTGAAGTTTATTTCTTGCGGAGCAGTAACTCTTGATTCCGTCTCTGAGTGTGTTGAAATGTTGAAATGTACAGTACTGATGGTTGGTACAGGTTTGGACATGCTTTATCTTTCACTATTTCCTGTATTTGATAAGAAGAGTGAAAACTCACAGCAAGAAAACATCAATGACAAGAAGAGGCAGAGCTGAAGGTGCTCAGTCGCATCAGAGGGACAGCTCAGGTGGAGAGGTGAGGCTGATATGTTTGGACATGTGCAGAGGAGGGAGAGCAGAGGCTGGTGGACAAAGGATGATGAAGATGGAGTTTCAGTGCAGGAGGAGAAGAGGAAGATGTCAGAGTTTTTATTAAACTTGTCTCAGATAATCAGAAGCATTCATCTCAGACTTTCAACCAATGCAGTACACGCTGATAGAAATATCTAAAGTGACTTTTACAGTAACAGTTTTTATTATTACATCTATTAAACATTATGAAATCCTCCTCTACATAATGTGTAACACTAGAGAAAATATTTTTATTTTAAATCCTGAAATCTGTAGGATCTGCAAATTGTTTCTTTAACTGCAGCAGGTGTGGAGTTTATTTGTTGAGGACTTTTATTGTGAAATGCGGGAACAGGAAGAAGGCTTTTTCACATGAGTGCAGAAAAATCTGAGTTTCTAATCTGGTTCCAACAATCTGATGTAGCAACAGCCACAACGCTCACATCTGGACCACAGAAATTAAACTGTGACATCACTGCAGCTATGTCCATCTTCTACATACAGTCTGTGTGTGGAGCCATGTTTAAAGCGACATATCTGCGTTTTATTTTACTTTAAACGATGTGTCCAAACATTCATGCTGCAGGGCACTTCAGGTTCCCACCATGCTGCTGCATCATCACATAACTCCAGCTGTCAGCCGCCTGCAGGACGGATGGTCTCTGCTCGGGGACGGCGTGCTATTCTGAGCCTGTAAAATTACATGGATGACAAATCTTCTTCCATTCACGGACACAAGTATTGATCGGAGCCTTCGTCCATCAGACACCTCACACCCACAAACTGACACTTGCAGGGAGCTTTGAAATGTTCAGCCAAGCTTCATCAATCTGCTCCTGCTTAAATACCTGGCTGTGACCAGGAGGTCACAGGTTTGAATCCCGCAGGCAGGAGAGGCTTCTGAAAAGGCCTCGCAGTTTCCTGAAGAAGATTAGGGCAAAGAGGCTGTAACTCACTTCATTGGAGGATTTAATGGAGTTGAAAGCTAAAAAAAGGAAAGACCATCAGGAAAATCCATTTTCTTCTAAGCTTTATGGTCTGATTCCCATCTGTCCACCCGGAGCTGGGAAGCAGCGGACCGTCCTGTACAGCAGCAGACAGCTGGAGTCAAATTATTGCTTTTTCAATTAGAGACTCGTTCGGCCGTTTTTCATACAGATAATTAGTCAAATCCGACGACCGTTACCAATTAAGCAGAAATACTAAAGGCCACCAAGACGTGCAATCAATCTATTTTAAGATTGCTCTGTTCTTCTGGGTAAATCCTGTTAGCCTTTGTGTGGTCAAACACAGGACTCCTTCCTGGAAAGAGCGGCTCTGACTTTGTCTCATTGTTCTTCCCTGCACATCC
This sequence comes from Pundamilia nyererei, assembly GCF_000239375.1. Classification (NCBI taxonomy): domain Eukaryota; kingdom Metazoa; phylum Chordata; class Actinopteri; order Cichliformes; family Cichlidae; genus Pundamilia; species Pundamilia nyererei. The sequence continues at coordinate 825,126 of NW_005187578.1, read as the reverse complement.
ACAATTCACTGCAGATATTTCCAGGATCCAGGCCTCGGTCGTGTGTCTGCGTTAGTGTACGTGCAGGCTGATGCATCAAACAGCCGAACTGCGTCATCAGAGTTCACATTTCCTGCTCATTTCATGATCATCACATCAAATGACCGAAAAATGACCTGAAAGAGACGGAACGCTGCAGAGCTCCGACTTTGTGCTCTTTGGAGGCAACAACGAGACGTGTGTTGTGTTCTCAAGCTTACGGCTCTGTAGTGGACAACCACTAACAACTACAACCTAAAAATCATAAAATAATTGAAATCAAAGAATCAAAATCAAAGATTTCTTAGAAACAACATTTAAACCAGAGATGTGTAAACAAGTTTCACTGGTAAATCCTGAATATAGGAAAAAGAAGAGCAGTTTCAGCAGCGTGCCTGTGTGTTTGCACATGACGCAGTAATGCTGCTGCAGTAAATGAGAGAAATCTCTCAGCACGACTCTCTGGGCATCAAATTTAAGAAATGACAGAAAAGTTTTGTTCATTCAGAGAAGATGTCCTTTATACTGTGAAAACAGCAGGTAGAAAAACAAATCGTTTAATCGCGTAGTTGTTATTTAAAATAGTATGAGGACGAGGTCTGTGTCTGTAAAAATGTAGGAAATTGCAGTTAAAAGTCCAAAATTTCTGCCCTCCTTCAAATTTCCTAACACTGTCCATCCTGATTGGATGCTTTGCCGGGCTGATTCTGGCTCCCGGGCCTCATGTTTGACACCCCTGGTTTTCCCAGGCCACAAAGATGTTTTTTTGTTTCTTGTTAGTTTTCTTGTGTCAGTGTTGTATTTTAGTTTCTCCTGTTTTTACTTTGAAGGTTAGGAGTAGCTCTTTATCCCAGATGCAGTCCTTTCATTGCTGGATTGTCTGTTTTGCGTTTCCACCACTGACAATAAATAAATGAATAAAATAATAATTGCCAGGCGTAGCCAAGTTTTAATCTCAGAGAACTTGACATTTCTAATGACTTTTTCAACTTCAAGTTATTTTCTCAGAATTTTCAGCTGGACGTCAAAATTCTGGGATAACCTGAAATGTATGGCTGAAAGTTGTTTTCAGCCATCTGTAAATTCACTCGTCCTTGTCTTCATCACTTCATCCAGTCTTCCTGCTTCCACCTTATGCAGTTTTGTGTTTCTTTCCATCCTTTCTTGTGCAGTCCAGGCCGTGCTCATCAGCGTTTAAATAAACCTCAGTCCTCGTTTTGTAGTTTTGCATGTAGTTAATCGTAACAGTGTTAGTGTGAGTCTGTGAAAGTAAACGTGGCTCCTGGATTAGTGGTGCCTTCACACATGTACAAGTTGACCTGAACAACAAAGTGACGTCTGAGTTATCAAAGTGTCCTCTTGTTATCACCTCTTCTCACTTATTATGTCCTCAGGCCAAACCTGCAACTTTATATATTTTAGAAGTGGATCCATGTGGGACCAGAATCATTAATATTCAACACTGACGCCTGCTTCTGCTTTCAGAGGAACTTCTCAGCTTTTCTGCAAAGAAATGTAAAAATCTGAGAGGAGTCAGCAGATTCACGGTGTCGGTAATGTGCAGAGAATCTCAGAGTAGACAGCGGGAGATGGCGGAGGCTGAGCTGCAGAGCCGATGACACATATGGACGTTCACGCGTTCCTTCAAACACCTGAAGCCTCCTGAACACCTGAAAATCTTTCTAAATCGACCTTTGTGATAAAATGAGCTCACAGTGTTACGATGTGCTGCCCCGCACTGTGGAGAGTATTTTCTGTCTTCACTCAATTAAAGTTCACTGAATTAAATGTAAAGTGAAAGTAGCACTCGGCTGGTAAATGAAAAAGACAAATAAACAAACGATACGCGTTCTCACACAGGAAGGTGACTAAGCTCATAAAACAAGAGCACTCTGCTCATGCGTTCTGGTTAGTTAAGGATTTAGGACAGGAAGCCTTGTGAAGATTAAAATGTTCACTCGTCTGCTCACTGTGAGAAACTAGTCCCTACCTTTGTTTCATCCACTTTTGCTTATTGCTAAAGCTTTTATTTTGGAATCAGGCTCTGCTGTAGCTTCACTTAAACTCTGGAACTGTCTGCTCCTTCAAATTAGGACGTCACCAACATCTGTAAATCTCGCGTAAAGACACAGCTGCTCTGTTTTATTCCATTCAGCTGTGCCGCACTTGTGCTGTTTTTATATGTGCTTATGAATAACCTGACCTGACACGACTTCCCTGGATGGCGCCTGTTTTAAAAACAGAAGAGAAACTTCTACGTGTGCAGAAGAAGCAGCTGGTTGTGGGGGCTGAAGGCGATGCTCTCAGGAAGCTGCTGCTACAAACTCTCTGCAGCTGCTGACTTCATGCTTCAAATTACAATGGCAGATGCTGTAAAGCAGCAAATGGTGCCGTAACATATCGCAGACTCACAGAAAGGTGTTTTATTATGATAGAATCTGCCGCCGTGCGGCCTTGTGAACACTCTGTGGTCAATAGCGTCTCCTCCCACACATTGCTGGTTCTCTGTTTAAGATCCAGCACACATTTCAAAAGGTTTGAGAATCAATCATCAGGAAGCTTTACTAACAGGAGGTTAGGGCATTTAAGGTGAGAAGTGTAACGGTCAAGGACGGTCTCCTGATCCAAATCAGGAGAGATGGAAGCAGAGGAAAATCCAGAAGGCAGGAGTCATCCACACCTGGGCAGCCAGCGAAGGCAGAAACGTCGTCAAACCAAGAAAGTCCAACACAAGCCGAGAACACAGAAGAAGAACAGGAGCGGCGGCTCCAACGCTAAACAACTACACTGAGAGCGAGTGTGTGAACTGAGACAGGTGGAACAGGAACAAATCAGAAGGTAAAACAGATTTCAAAATAAAACAGGAAGTGTTCCTGGTGGCTTATTACGTTCTTCGGTAATGAATCACGCTGCGTAGCTGCACGGCATCGTGCATTGTGAACGATGAGCGTTAAACTCCAAACAGATAGTGGAGAAGAAAAACACTTAAATAAAAATGATGTTAAATATGAAAATATCAACACTACAATAGATGTTCACATATTTTTAAAATACGGCAAATTAACATTGAAAAATCTTTGTGTAGCGCATTGTTGTACATTACAAATAATACACACTGTTCTACAGTTCATAACAACTATTTTAATAAAATGATAAAACAACAACTCATCCAAGCATTTCACTTGCCTGGGACACCTCATCCAGCAGGCCACCACCTCCACTGCCTCCTTTCAATGTGGAGCAGTAGTGGCTGCAGTCTGAGCCCTTCTGAGGAGCTGGACTCCTCACTCTGAGCCCATCCACCCTTCACAGGAAGCTAATTTCTGCCACTTACATTTAATCTTGCTCTTTTGCCTTTTAAAATACAGAGCAGTGACAGGTTTAACAAAAAGATGCTCCCTACATGTTTCTACAGCAATGTCGGAGCTGCAGCTCCATCTGGTGGTTACATAGCATTTAGGACACAACAACTTTGACATTTGGGCATCAGTTTAAATATTAATTTGATTGCATGACTAATACATCAGGTACTGACCAGGGACAAAAGGATGATTAGTTTCTAGTCGAGTAGTTGTGCACATCACTAGAAACTCAACATCACAACAGGAGAAAAGAAGGAAGACAGAGATGAGAGATAATGAGGGAAGAGGAAGTGGGCGGGACCTAAACACAGCTGAACGTTATTAAGATAAACACAACGCAGGCTGCCAAAATAACACAGGAAATAAGACAGCCTACCTAACACAGAGGAACAGAATGGAAACACAACAATGTCTAAGAACAGCAAACTAACAAATCAAAGATCACCTGAAATGTAAGAGCTGGATAATAAAACACCGGCTGTCTCACTTTTTTATGTTCTGTTCTTCCATTGTTGACATTTTTGTTGTACGCATAATGTTTCCCAGTGGTTCTTGTTTACATTTGTCTTAAAACCACTGAGTGTTTTCTCAGTGAGGTCGCTTTGATGGAAAAGGGGCGGATTTGATCGGTCTTACCTCCCTCTGTGCTCTTTCTGCATTAGTTCATCAGCTTGTGGCTTTTAGCGTCTCTGTGAGATTGTTTTAGGTCTTTGTGGTGATTTGGCATCAGCAGGTTGTTTTTGCTTCACTTTGAAGACTTTTTAGTTTTCAAGGTTTAAACTGATTTGCTGTGTTTTTTGCTTCGGTGGTTAATTTGAATCTTTTTTTGTAGTTATTTTTGTCTCCTTGCGGATTTTTGTTTTCTATGGACTCGGTTTTGTGGGGTTTGTTTCTTCTCTCTGCTTGTTTTCTGCGTCTTTTCTTTCTTTTATCTGAGCTTTTTGACTTTCAAACAACAAATATTGGCAGGCAGAGCCTCTGACCCCTCCTGGCCTCTGCACTGAAACATAGAAAACAACAGCTGACATGCAGCCATACGGGAAAATTTAAAGACACTTCATTCTGATTTTATTGAAATTTTACAAAAAGTCCAACTTTTAGAAAACGTAAACCCATCAAGCAAAGGTCAGTGGTGAGATTTGCGCTTTAAATGATGTTTCTAAAGAATCTGAAGTCCGCTCCGTGTGTCCGTTGTTTTTTAACCCTTTAAGGAGCGGAAGCTTCGTCTTTATGTAACTCTGTTTTTCTGTTTTGCCTCTGAACTAAAGAGCCCGTTTCCCTGCACATGCATGTGCACACAGGCGCGTGCACTTCTACATGACTGAGCGGATTGTCGTGCGCGCGTCTGCCTGCATCTACCTGTGTTTACAGGCGCGTTTTCCTCCTGAATACGCGATGGTGGACGCTTTCTTGAGCGCGTGCACGTATGCATGCCTGGATGTGTGAGTGCGCGCGCTCGGGGCGTTTGCGTTGCTGCTGCTGAAAGCCTCCCTCTCTCTCTCTCCCTCTCTCTCATCTTCCTCCCTGCTGCTTCTCCTCCGCTTCAGTTTCAGTATCGACCTCCTTCGCGCAGCATCTCTGCTCTTCATCCTCCGTCTCCATCCTCCCCCTCTTCTTCCTCCTCCGCCTCAGCACCGCTTCCTCTGCAGGTGGATGGAGGCTGGGAGCCCCGGAGACAGAAGCCATGGCCGGGATGCGCTGCCGGTAGGGCTCGGTGGTGTTAGCGCTCTCTGATTCCGTGTGTGTGTGTGTGTGTGTGTGTGTGTGTGTGTGTGTCGCCAGGTCTTTGTCTATCCCGTGTGTGTGTGTTTATGGGGGAGTGCTGGCTGTTTGGGAAGTGGGCAATTGTTGCTCTATTTTACAGATTATTGATTGATGGGATCGCCCGGTGTGATCAGGTGTGTTTTCGCCTCGTGTCGCGTTACACGGAGACTGTGTTCCCGGGAAAAGGAGCTGTTTTTGCGCATTAGTGGGTTTATATCCCACTCCGCGTCGGCCTCACCTCTCCGTGTGTTCTCGTGGTGATCAGCGCGTGCATGTTATGCGCGGTTTTTACGCACATTGTCCTCGCGCTGCTGTACCAGATGCCGATGCTCTCCTGTAGTAACGCTCCGTTTCTGTCTCCTCTCCCTCCATCACTCCTCCTTTCCTCCCGTTCTCCAGTCACACTGCTGAGCACCTCCCTTCGCGCCGGGGACCACATCCTTAAATGACCCGCGGCTGAGGAGAGGGGGGTGTCTCCGGATCCAGCGCCCGGATCATGGCATGCTGCCCACACCGGGCATCCAGCACTGACCATGGGGCTCCGGTCCAGGACCGTCGTTAGCGGCTCGGACGAGCAGAAGAAGCCCTCCGGCGCTCCGCCCGGGGACTTACTGGACCAAAGCACCACAGGAGCGGACAAGGATGGCGCCCTGCTGTTGGTGGCTCCGGGCCGGGATGACTACAAGCGGAGCTCCCAGGGCATCGGCATTGGGCTGCTGGCCAAGACCCCCTTGAACTACGCCCGGCCGGCCAAGAGGAATAACATCCGCAAGAGGAAGATCCAGAACCTGATCTACGACGCGCTGGAGAGGCCGAGAGGATGGGCGCTGCTCTACCACGCGTTCGTGTGAGTATCTGAATGATGAGAGAGATCCTCTCCTCGGCTCTCCGTTCGCACTTTGTTTCAGCAGTTTTCAGGCCTTAATGAAGCTGGTGAGGCTGTAACTTAATATTGCTGCTGGAAATGAAAAGCTTCCTCTTG
>NW_005187578.1:806933-817832 GCF_000239375.1 Pundamilia nyererei | reverse complement strand
CCGTGATCTGAAGAACGACCAGAACACAAAAACATCACCTGTTGGTTTGAAGACATGGACACAGATTTCTTTTTCATAACAGTCACATTTGAAGTTAATATCTTTCAGGAGGTACGCTTCACATCTGCAGCCAGATGTGCAGACTCTTCAGAGGGGATGTGTCACCGTGGCAACTAAGAAAACGTGAAAACCACTGTAAATTAACTGTCTCTGGGATCTTTCTCTAAACCTGAGCAACTAGTTTAATTTTCTAACCATAACCAACTGGTTTTATTGCCCAAACATAACCAAACCATTACTGTTAATGATGATTAATAGCGGATCAATCAATAACCTAAATCTGTCCCAGGGGGAGTTGAATTGAGGTCTCTGGTGTGAGTGGCGAGATGATTCCCTCCACTGCTGAAGCCCTGAAGTGCAGATTCCCAGTTTTATATCCAGCGTGTCTTCAAAGACGTTGCTGTGGAGAGGCAGCAGGCAGCACCTGCATGAACTCTGTCCTGTTCTCGTCCTCCTGGTTTAAGAGGCGTCTTTGGTTTTAAAGCATTTCCTGTAGTTTTGAAATCGCTCTGATGTGACGAATCTGATTGTTTGACTCAAAGTCGTGCTGGGACACGACTTTGAGTCAAGAATCTACTACATTAAAAAACATCCACATAGACCCTTTCATGTTATTCCTGCTGAGTCAATGTGACAAAGGCGTAACTTACCTGCTGCAGGTGTGGGGGTCAGAGGTCAGAGTTCTGTGTGACATCACGCTGATCAGGGAATAACCCGATTAAATGTGGACGCGCTGACTTGATCGCGTCCTGGATCGCGTCCTGGATCGGACAGGTGTAAATGTGTTTCTGCATCTTGGGTCTGTCGCAAACATATTTTTGTGTTTTGAGGTCAAAAAGGTATTTTACCGTCATTTAGCTGCGATTGAAACCTGAAACGTTGCCTCAAATCTTGTTTGGTCTGCAAACATTTCCAGAAAAACTGTTGGATCTCCTTGTTTTTGTCCTCCTGCACACGGTGTGAGGAATGCTGCTGACTGAGATCACAATAGTGCGTGATGGTCATTTAAACTCCAAACTCAAAGGCAACTCAGAAGACGAATTCCTGAATTTAATTTATGCCTAAAACTACGTTAACAAGCTTGTGAAACGCGATGTTTGGGACGATGTTTATCACCAGCCTTGCAGTACTGCCTCTGTTTCACTTCACTGCAGGTTGTCTGCGTGGTCACGTCTTCAGGCTTTTATGTTGCCAGTTTTAAATGATTACAGGTGTTTACTTTTCAAATTTGGATCACTTTGGACGAAAAGCGACCACCCTGCTTCCTAACCAGTAACAAAGTGATCTTTGTTGTGTTTCGATCACATGGCTGTGCTCATCCGGGTTAATCTCACCACTGTAATGGGAAGGCTGAAAGAAGAGTAAGTGTAAGAGTCTTGCTTGCACTTCATTCGTAAGTGCAGCTCTGTTTGAATCTCATTGTACTGCAGTCGGTACCTTCATAAGAAGGAATTTGTATTTTCAAAGCTGAGGTCTTAAACTCGTCTTTATGAGCCTGTGAAACGTCAGAAAATGTGTTTTATTCATTGAACCAGATTAATAATCTGTTTACAGTCAAGAAGCAAACCGATGGTTTAGTTTGTTGTTAAATCCAATCCGCAGCAGACGACTGAGGCGGTTACTTTAGCTTTTCAGGTAAATGTTGCCACACTTGGACCTGCAGATGCTTCCTGGGAAATCTCCAGATTCCAGAACAGCAGGAAGCTTCTACATGAATAACCTAATGCTGAGTTGTGGCTGTTTTCAGGTTGCGTAACAGCATCCACGAGCTGTAAAAAGGGCCTGTTGTTAGTTTGGGTGAAGGTTTCACTTCTGCAGTAAAAATCTGCCGGGCAGTAATGAATCCAGGCGAAGCTGACTGTAATAAATATTCTTTTTATTTTTGCTCCTTGTTTGGACACACTTCAGCTCTCGGGTCTCACGGATGCTGACAGAGCTGCCAGAACGACAGAGGATCGCAGCTCCAGGAAAACACCTTTTGTTTGTTCTCACAATTCACCGTTGTTCCAAACGAGAGCTTTTATTTAGCAGCCAGAGGTGCAAACTCAACAGCTGCAGCCACAAACAACAAGAAAGCACCGGCTGGTTTCTTCTTCCTATTGTTTATTGGGCCAAGATTACCTGATGGATCAGTGAAGAAATGACTTTCTCTTATTTATTCTCGTAGCTGATGTGAATAAAAAATATTCTTCCAAATGTTAATATTTGGGGCTAAAATATTCACTAGAAGTCCAGGTTGCCCTAATTTAATAATATGAAACATTATTTTATTCCTGCTGACTTTCTATTACATATAATCCTTCATTAAAAGATCTTAACCCTCTGGTGTGCTCAGACAGATGGTCCTGCCTGAGAGTCTGAACTCAGGGGGAAACCCGTCCTCCTGACTCCAGTTTATTTTTGCTACTATGTGATAAAACAAGCCCAAGAGACTGACTCGTGGCGAATTTCGTGCTCCACTGGCAGGACGCGTGCTTTCCCAGCAACACGACATATGCATCTCCCAATATGGCCGCTCCATATGGGCGGCTGGTGTCAGAGCAGGAAGTGACGTGTGAAAAAGGAAAGAAGGGGAGCTCTGGCGTTGGGGGTGGTGTGACAGGAAGTGGCGAATACAGAAACGGTGGACTGAAACATGCGTGTCCAAACTGACACGTGACTTTACATAAATGTGAAGACTCATCAAAGGGGCAGTTTACTCCATTTAAATACACAAAACTCTGTTTGACCATTTGAAATTTCAGGACTTATAATAATCCAGGTGTTTTGGATTATTGTACAAAGTAAACAACAATCAGATGTCTCTCCAGTGACTCGGTCATCTTGCAGAGAGGCTCCGCCTCCTCCCTCCTGGTCCGTAGCTCCGGGGCCTCGGCGAGTTCAGCCTGCGGGCAGGTGAACCGTGTCCTCACCTGCTGCAGACGGTTGGATCAAAATACTCACTGCAAGCCTGAGATTTCCATGTGAAGTTACGTGTGTTGGAAACCAACACGTTGTCCTGCTGTCACAAACGTGGACTACATCACCATGACGATAAAGCCACCAGTGAAAATAGCTCCCAGCAGCCTTTTCTTCCTTTAACCAGCTGCTTGAGGACATTCAGGAACCTTGAACGTTTGTAACTGTGGGACTGGCTCTGCATGTTGGATTTGTTGATGTCTATAAGTTCAAATGAAGCTCATAAATTAGAAAGCGAGGAAACTTTGCCTGCAGCGAGTCGCAGATGAAGGAAAAATTGGTTTCAGTTCAGGTCGCCAGATCGATTTCGTTCGATTTCACGTGCTCTGTTTACCGTGTCGAACTTTGATGAAACAAAACTTGTTTTCATGTTTTTAATCAGCCGACTGATCCTTGACTCTGGTGGCCTTCAGCCCTGCAGACAGGCCGATGTCATGGAGGGTATCCAGAGTAACTGTGGTGAAACCTTCAAACTTGTGCTCGACCAAAACTCTCTGTGTAACGAGATACCAATAGAACTACATTAGAATAGGATTCTGTTAGATATTCTGCTGTATTTGGGGGAAACTGTCTTCTTTCATCCAATCAACAGAAAAGGAAAAAAGGAATTTACCTGGCATGACATTAACACCTAAATTTTATTCAGTGCTGGAAAAATGTCTCACTCACGTCATTTAAAAAAACAACAACACGTAAACATGTTCTCTGTAACAGTCGGCCATTTTTGATGTTCACTGGTCTCTGTTGTTAGTTGATGTTGGGAATGTGGCAGCGTAATAGATGGCGTGTAAGACGGATTCAGCTTCCGAAAAAGGATCTGAAAAGTGAAGCTGATGAGTTAAATGCATTAAACCTGAGTGATGTTTAAAGGCCACCAGGGGGCGACAGCTCTGATTGCAGAAAGACTTGTGTTCCTGCAGAAGGTAAAACAGCCGTGAGCCCCTCTGTAAACACCTTCCTGAGGAGTTTATGGTCTTAATCCCTCATTTCAGGTCATATTTAGTCATTCTGGCTGGTTAGCCAATCAGCATGTGGCTTCATAATCAGCTTCTCCCCTCACTCATCATACCCGGACTTCCAAACGCTAAGATGGCGATTTTGAAATGCTCGTTTTTACAGACCGATAGGTGATGTCACTGCGGGTGCATCTATGGGGCGGATACGAATGGCGACGAGGCGACCAGCACAATCATTTAATGTGAATGTGTCACAGATGTTGACCAGCTGCTGGTTTAAAGCTCTGCTGCAGCTCACTGGGTGTTAAGTGTCTTGCTCAAGGGCACTTCAGCTGTTCGGGCTGACAGCAGGGGAAGCATTACTCACACACTTCACCCACAGATTCTGATGCATAGGCAACACTTCAACGTGACACATGTATGGGGAAGTGGGACGAGGATTAAAGAGCAGAAGCAGATGGATGGACTGCGATAAAGAAAGAGGGGAAAAACGCAGACATGAAGAGGAGGATCCGCTGTCGGAAAACCACAAAAACGCTCAGAATTCTACCTGCTTGGGACGTTGCGTTTAGTCGTGTCCTGGAAAAACTTGTTGTGGCAGGTCTGTTAACAGAAAAACAAACATTTATTCAGTCAGATTATTCGTTTTTATGTCAAACTGCAACACATTCAGGTTTAACACTTTATGCACGACTGTAGCCGTTGGTGTCTAATGTTGTTGTCTAAGCTTCGCTCATGTAAACACTGCAGTCTGACGTCACCACTCGATTACCTGCAGAACTTTCCAAGCTTGATGGAAAATGGTGCCTTTGTCCTTCCATGTAAAGAGTTTCCTGTCTCCTACAAACAGTCTGAGTAATGTTAACATGCAGAACTGTGCAAAGGTTTTAGACTCAGACCAACCGAGAAGCATCAGGTTCTCCAAAATAACCAAGTCTGAAAATAAGTCAAAATAAAGATGGAAAATAATCTCAACCAAGTCTGGTACCTATTCCAAAACAAGTCCTTTAACCAAGACCGAGAATAAGACTGAAAAAGAAGCTCTAAACAAGACCCAGCTAAGGTGGAGTCCAAGTATAAACAAGTTCTGAACTTAAGTTCAATTCAATTTTATTTATATAGCGCCAAATCACAACAAAAGTCGCCTCAAGGGGCTTTATAGATACAGAGAAAAACCCAACAGTCATATGAGCCCCTTTGAGCAAGCACTTTGGCGACAGTGGGAAGGAAAAACTCTCTTTTAACAGGAAGAAACCTCCAGCAGAACCAGGCTCAGGGAGGGGCGGGGCCATCTGCTGTGATTGGTTAGAGAAGGAAGACAGGATAAAGGCATGCTGTGGAAGAGAGACAGAGGTTAATAAAAGATATGATTCAATGCAGAGAGGTCTGTTAATACATAGTGAGTGAGAAAGGTGACTGGAAAGGAAAAACTCAATGCATCATGGGAATCCCCCGGCAGCCTACGTCTATTGCAGCATAACTAAGGGAGGATTCAGGGTCAGCTGGTCCAGCCCTAACTATGTGCTTTAGCAAAAAAGTTCAAAACAGGTCTAAGACAAGTTTGAAACCAATCTAAAATAATCTGGAAACAAAGTTTATCCTAAATTTAATCCAAGGATGAAAGTAGTCTGAACCAAGGTTCAACTCAAGTTTAATCTAGTTTGAAAGTTTGAAAGCAGATTTGAAACATTTAAATCCAAAACATCTGAAACCAGTGTGAAATAAGTCTAAACTGAGCTTGAAACCAGACTTAAACCAGAACAAAGCCGGACGTGTGGCATGTTTGGGAGGAAGCTTTAAACCAGCTCAGCACTCTAACCTGTTTGTAGAGCACTGAGGAGAACTGGGGCTGTTGTCCGGACAAATATTGATCCGATTTCAGTTATTGATGAGTGAAGCTAATCGTGGCTCATCTCTTCTCTGGACTCAAAGTTTAAATGCTGAACGTGACTCAGGTCCTCGTTTCTGCCTCTGGAGGCGACACTGTGAGCAAAGGTTGCAGTATCGGACCGCAGCTACCATCACAGAGCTGAAGTGATGTAATACCCAAATTTTGGTTTCCATAACAACGCAGTGGAGAGAGTGAAATCAGATCCAGAGTGGAGGCTGCGAGCCCGGGCGAGCGAGCATGTGTGAAAGCAGAGAAAGAGAGCGAGGGAAACGCGAGATGTTTGACATCAGCAGTTTTGGTGGCAGGTCGGTGGTGATCTTTGGCCTCGGCCTGGCATCCAGACAAGCCTGACAGGAGGGCTCCGTCCCACAATGCACTGCTGTATGCATCTTTCTGTTTGATGCCATGCTCTCTCTCTCACTCTCTCTTCACTTCTCCTGGATTTTGATGTTTTTTTCTTTTACTAGAAAAGTAACGACAGCAGCTGTGTCTGTGGGTGGAAATCATCTCCTTCAGATGAAAACCTTGTGCTGTCAGTGTTTGTGATTTTCATGCTTTCATATCGCTCGAAGGATCACACGCCGCTCTGCAGGTGGAGGCCATCTTGCAGCCCTCCTCCTCTAAACTCTGTCAAAACCGTGTAAATGAAACATCCTGAAACGAGCAGCTGATCCGACTGCTGCAGTTTAGACCAGGATGATGGACGCAAAGGATTTTTCACATGTTAGGAGAACTTGTGGGCTGCTTTTCTGCTCCAGCTCATCCAAAACCATCTCGTCTGTGTTTCCGTTACCTGATGCTGAGCCGTTTCCCTGCTTTTCGGTCGAACAGCTCTCACAAAGCTGAAAACCACTCAGTGTCACATTAAACCCAGATGAGATGTTGTGTACTCGTGTTTCATCATTTTCTCATACAGATGTTTTCAAACTGACTCAAACCTGAAACTAGGCTCCGAATCAAGTCTGAACAAAGTTTAGAAAGAAGTTTGAACCCCGGGGAGCTTGAAAAACCTTTAATTTGAATAAAATACTATGTGACCTGAAAGGAATACACAGAGCTTAAAACGTAGATGGTTAAATGGGCGATACATTCTCCAGCTCGGCTTTCTGATTTGTGTCAGACTGAAACAAAAGGAAGATGACGAGTTTCCAATTCCATCTTAATCTTCCCTGATTTTTGCTGAACGTGCAAAAAGCTATTTTTACCCTGGCAGGAAACTGCTGTGCATAATTATCTGAAACCTCAGCAAATTACTGTCTGAATCCAGGCTGAACGAGATTAATGTCACACTTTATTGGCACATTTGTCTCTCCCGGTGCAGCCGCCGTCCTCGGTCCTTCGTCAGAGTGAAACCTCATGTTTGAGTAAAGACATCCACAGGCAGAGATGTTTGAGTAGTTTTGTCACTGCACAATGAGTGAAACGTCCTTGTAGAGGGAATAAATGCATCACTGCTCATCATTTATCTTCTTAAAATGCTGTTGGTTGGGACCAGATCAGGTTTAATTAGTAGTGCTGTAGTTTTAGTGCTTTTATTTTGGTCGCAGATCAATTTCCTGTGCAGGAAAGCTGTGACCCGGGTAAGACTCGAAGGCCGATTAGAAAAATCTTCAGCAGAGCAAAATCAGCAAATTTCCGTCAATCTGCTCAACCAACAGGAGGTCGTAATGAAGTCCACAGTGTGTATTTACAGTAAACAGCAAGCGTGATTGGCTGTAAAGACGTCACATGACACGAGCTGCGTAAACACAGATGGAAGATTCATACCATCCGGCATACTTTTATTAATATTTATATAGATAAATTCAACCTGCTGGAAACACAGGGAGTTGCAAACTGCGAGAACAGACCAACACGCCACGAACAACTCGAACAAAAGACACGCCCTCGCTGTTAGCTTCCTTCATCCTGTGATACGGTGCACTGCTGCTGACGGGTGGTGTAGTTATCATAGCTTGGCCTGTTGTCACTGACCACATTTATTTGTGTATTTTCATGTTAATTCATTTGTCTTCAGAGAAGTATAACAGGACTGAATACTTGGCTGCCGGGTCCGTGGTGTCCGCGTCCACAACACGGTCAAATCCAGGCTTCAGGGAGCAGCTGAAAGTAGCCTGATGCATCAGTTTTTACAGTCGTGCTGGTTTCCTCCTCTCAGTGTGAGTGCACCTCCTTTTACTGCTCCTCACATGAGTCTGGGTGGAGCTATCAAGAAGCAGATGAAGGTGGTGGAGTAAATGCTGCAGTTCCTGCAGTAAAAGCTTCCATTAGAGGGCGACAGAGAGCAACAGTTTGCAGACACTCAGAGAAAAGCTGTTGTTGTGGCTAACATGCATGGTGACGTAAACCAGCGGTCCCCAACCCCCGGGCCTCGGACCGGTACCGGTCCGTGAGTCGTTTGGTACCGGGCCGCCAGAGTTGAGGCTCAGGTGTGAAATGTTTGGTTTTCAGGGTTTTTATCGGTTTTCAGCGTTATTTTGTTAGCGTTTTTATCGTTTACTCTGTTTTCCTGGGTCTTTTCACGTGTGTTATGAATAAATCTTCTTTTTTTCGGTACCAGTACTAGTTTTATTTTGTTGTATTTATCCGCGACACCTTAAAGGCCGGTCCGTGAAAATATTGTCGGGCATAAACCGGTCCGTGGCGCAAAAAAGGTTGGAGACCGCTGACGTAAATGACACATCCTACATCTGATCAGCCGATACGACCAAAATCTGATCCTGCTTGTTGAGTCAGGATAGACCGATGTTGTGGGATCGCTGTGTATCAATTCCCGGTCTGTTCCTCACAGTCAGGACGCTGGGAAAACGTTGGATTAATGCATTCCTACGTCAGTCACCAGAAACTACCTGAACAGGTTTAAGAAAAGATGGCGGTTTGAGTTTAAATACGCCCCTTTTACACGACGTCACTGATCCATGATGTCAAACAGCATCTGTTCTCTTTAATTCTCTTACTTTCTTCGAATCAGTGACGGGTGTTTTCGTCGAGTACGTGCGACCTTTTAACGGTTGGTGTGGACCCGTGGGTTAAACCGCCCGATCAGACGCTTGCAGGCTGAAGCAAGTGGAGTCAGAGACTGTGCAGATAATTAGTCGTGACGAGCGCTCATTAGCAATCAGTAACTCCAAACAGCAGTCACAGCAGACTCCACGGGGTGAGAGTGATTCAGTCATGGCAGACACATCAGGCGAGCTTCTTTTTAAAGCTCGTCTGCAGTTTTGGTGCTTGTTTGGAGTGAGAGGCTCGGCGCTGTGATCTGAGTGGATTTATGGTCTTTTCAGCATCAGGATTCGATAAAGTGTCAGATGGCAGTTTGAGCCCACAGATGCACAAAAGCTGGTTCCTTTATGGAGGCCGTGGCGCCTCTCGTCCTGTGACCCGTTTAAACCAACCTCGCTTCCTGTGTGCAGTCAGTCGCAGCTGTGACGCTTCAGCGAGAACACGTCAGTGGCTGAAAGAGTGCAGCCGCTCTTCAGGTGTATCAGGTTGATTCTTCGTGCTCTTACACATGTTGATGACTTTTACCTCGAGCACCGAACACTCGTCGTTTTTACTGATGTTTTCATGCAGGTGGACGGAGCTGACGTGAGAAACGGTGCAGCGATGTATAAATAGGCCCTGCCAGTGACGTATGTAACAGATTGCAGTTTACACACTTACACATGCGGTCCATTTCCAGATTTATTTATTAAACTGCGCTCCTCAGAAAGGTCTGAATTTCCAGAGTTTCTGTGGGAGCAGCCACATCAGTCCAGATGTTCCTGAGAAAACATCTGGACTTTGGAGATTCCTTTTAAGAAGTATTTAAAAATCAGACTTTGAACTATTTTCCCAGCCACCCGCAGGAAGCATATCTGCTGTGTGAGTCTTTGTTTGACCAGGAAGTGAAACTTTTGAGGTGAAGAATCTCTTTCATGAGACACCTGCACGCAGGAGTTCTCCTGAGTTTGGGGAAATCATGCAAACTGCACACAGAGGGACCCTGCGTGGGTTCAAACCCTCTCACTGTGAGACCACAGTGCCAACACTTTGGCCTGAATCACTCAATCCGCTCAGTCGCTGCTTCCTTCTGGAAGCCCCAGATCCTGCTTCTGTCCTCGCTGAGGTCCAAACAGTAGTTTTGGGGGTTAGTGTCAGGACGTCTTTAACTCACAATTTCTGTAGATTAAAATCATTTTATTTTTATATTTTGTTTTGTTTCCGTATTGAATTCAAACCTTCATATCCATTAAAATAAGGTTGTTTTGGGTGTAATGATGGAAGCAGGGAGGTGGGGGGAGAATCATTTCCAAAAATCATCTCCAGCAGTCTTACAGGGACATAATGACCCGACCAGGCTCGACGTCTTTGAAGACAAGTCGATGGGTTTTGATTGGGAGATGGTGGCGTGCACTTGCTGCTGACAGAGACGACGACTCGGATTGTTTCTGCTCCTCTTCGTTCATTTCCACTGAAGAGTCTGATCGTCACCGGTTTGACAGACGTCTTCCATCAAACCAGCTGTGCGTGTCTAATGCATCACTTCCTGCGAATCAAGAAGAGGTTTTAGCGGCGAACAGGAAATGACTTCCACAGAAGTCCATTTATTTGTCTCCAGATTTTAAGATTGACTGCTATTGATCTGGATCTAAGAGGCTAAAAGCATCTTCACATCTCACGACTCAAATTATTTATGTTTCACTTGTGTTTTAATGGCAGACTGAACATGTTGTTGTTTTCAGAGCAGCGTCATTTCATGGGAAATCGCACATTTCCTCCACATCGGAAATTTTACTTTTCTCTCTCTACTTTTTTCCCAGCGTTTCTGAGGCTGCTCAGAACAAGTTAGAGCTTGTGGCCGGGCTCATCGTCCGGCCCTGATGCCTTCTGGGTCATTTAAACACCTGTAAATGTAGCTCATGAAATGGAGAAACAGCACTGATATGTCCACATGTTCCTCACTAGGGATGGGTACCGGTGTCCGGTGCCATGATGGCACCGGTTCTGACATAAACGGTAGTAACCAGACCGAAAAGCAGCGCACATTTCGGT
>NW_005187578.1:789710-805538 GCF_000239375.1 Pundamilia nyererei | reverse complement strand
CCCTCATAGTAAAGTGTTAACATGTAAAGTTTGAAGTTTGCGTGGGGACTGCGAGATGTTCACTGACAGTTAATAAAGTAGGATTTTCATGATTTACATCCAAACATAAACAAGACCTCAGTGTCTTAATTCATGTATTGGATTCCCTCTGTGGAGGCTGTTTGTGTTCAGGGTTTCCTAATGGACTCTGTGGTTGTGGTCATCTAGTGGAATGATATTCATGTCAGACAGATGTTGAAGCAGAGCGCCGTGCAGCCGGGAGATGAAATGTAAGATCGAGGCTCTCTAAACTCCAAATGTAATCAAACGTCGAGTCTGAAAAGTGCAAAAAATGTCAAGAAATTTTATTTTTAGATGATTTCATTTTTGTTGCTACCATGTGGCCAAAAATAATCATTATATTAATATTTATGTCTCTTTTCTTTTACAAGAGCTCAGGACAGATACAGAATTTTTAATATGTGGAGAAGGAAACGACATTACATAACAAACTCACAGCCCAACACCTCTGAAACGGGACGTGAGTGGGAACATGAAAAGTCTGCTCCTACCTGCGCTCGTGTCCTGTCATTATGATGTCACGAAGAAGAATCGTCCTTCACTGTTTCTCTGAGATCATTTGTTTCATCGTCAGTTTGTTTCTCTACAAAACAAAGAATATCAGCGAGCCGAGCTGGAGGGTTTTGAGCCTTTGTGCCAGAAACGCGAATGAACTATTGATTAAGCGATCGATCGCTTCAGCTCTGGGTGGATGTTACCTGGATGTAGCTCGTTTGTCTGAAAACATCAAAGAGGAAGGAGAAGGATCACTGATCAGCTGGTGTAGATCACATGACTGCTTTCAAATGAGGATTCGCCACCAGTTTCATGTAAATCTGAATCTTTATTATCTAACATGTCCTGATGAGTGGACAGTTAATGGGCAGCTGTGGGGAAAAAAACACTTCCACCTACAGGAAACATGTTTCCCGGTGGAGAATCAGGAGGTGGTCACGAACATAATGAAGCCTTCAGGTGTTGTTTAAGGTGCTAACACAGCAGGAAGGCTCTGGAGTGAATGTCAGGGTTCACTTTGTGCCACATAGCTCACTACATGCTGCTTTTTACTCTTTAAGAACACAACAAAGGAAAAAACAGTAACTTTTGAAGGAGGAACGCATCAGAGCATGCTCAGATGCATCAGAGCTGCGTTCCTCTGACTCTATAAGACGGTATGTTTGAGCGGTATTTGTTCAGATGGCGCCTCAGAGAAAATGAATAAGAAAATAAAGAAATCTGTAAATCTTACAGTGTCAGCGAGTGCACGACTGCAGAGCTTTAATCTCTGTTTCAAGATCATTTAGATACAAAGGCCAGCAGGACGGCTTTGAAATGATTCTGATTAAACAGGATTTAACATGGATTATATTTTGATTTAATCTGTTAATAAACCCAAAGAGAATGAAAACGCTCTGTTATGGTCCCTAAACGACGCAAACAAACTAACACGGCTGCAGTTCAACAAACTTAATAATAAAAATTATGATTACTCACAAAGAACAATCACAAATAGATGCAGCAGAAGAAGAAGACGACGAAGAAGACAAAGACGACCAGGAAGCAGGCACACAAAGGGCCGACGGAGCCCCGAGACGTTTGCTGCTGTGGCCCATAAATCATGGAAGGAGTGCGCCTCAATATTTCATCACTTTAAAGATTAGTGCCAGAGGCAGCTTTGATTATTCTTTTTTTTTAAATCTCCTTTATTTTTCTTTGGTTTTAAAATTTTATTTCAGTTTGTTTCTGTTGTTTCTTTTTGTTGCATGTGTGTTTTTCTGTTTCGTTGCTGAATTTTACATGGAAGCACTTTGTTGCTGTTTTTATGATATTCATGACCTAAACCCCCAACTCGACTCATGGTTCATGCACAGAAAGTCGGTGCTGATGAAGACGAGGGCTTTGCAGAGGGCTCGTCTCCATCAGCACGGTGACTGCACCTTCCTCATGAAGCTGCCGCCGTGCGAGCAGGTTAACCTGATCCTGAGATCTCTGGCTGCACGTGCACACGGCTTTGTGTTTGGACAGAACTCTGTGGGGATGTATGCTTTCACCGTTTCAGGTGATGGTACCATCTGCCAAGAGGGCAAAGGTGAACGGGCAGCAGGTGTCCATCTTTAGGGAGCCCCGAACAGCCGAGAACTTATGACATCACCCACCTTGCTCTGTTCACAGCAAGGCCATCTGCATCAGCCGCTGATACTCAACGAGGGCGAAGGGTTTGTCTGTGAAGCTTTAAGGTGCCTATGAATGTCTAAGGCATGGGAGGCACACAGCGCAGGTTTCTGTGCACCATCAGAGGTCCGGTGGAGGCCTCCGATGGACCTCCATCGGGCCGCTGCAGATGAAACCCCTCGTCGTGCTCCGACGGGTGAAGCTGGTCTGACCCGAGCGGGGCTCAGATTCTGCCTCTGATGTCACGTTTGCGTCACGTCACAACAATGGCTCCTCTCATCGGTGACTCAGCGTCCGGACCATTTCCGATCCACATTAGTTCGACCGATTCCACGTTTCCGTGACGATACTGTGGAGATTCAGCTTGTTGTCTTCCTCTTGAGCACAATTACACCAAACACTGGAGCAAATTGAGTTTTCCTGCTGTTATCAGTGCTTGGACATTTCTCTGCAGCCCCTCGTTGGAGGCTCTCGCTCTGCCACGCTTTATTATTTCCCCTCGCTCTCTTTTCATCCCTTGGACCCAGACGGCGGTAATGTTTGTGGTGCCCGGCGGCTCCAGCGTCCCCCGAGGCTGTTTGCTTTGGGCTGCAGCCGCTTAAGAACGATACCTTCAGGTTTCATTTACGTCAGGCTGTGCAGCAGAATGCTTTAATCTTCAGGTTTGAGCTGGAATCAAGTTTTTCAGATCAAAGTGTATGAAGTCAGCACGTCTGTGCTCTCTGACTATCTGCAGCAGTGTTTCTGTAGATCTGCTTAAAGGCTTTCAGGATCCTGCACAATCACATGTTTTTGCTGTGACGTTCCAAAGTGATTTATTTTCATGTTGTTCACATCTTCTGATGATTTCTTGTCCAAAGCTTAACAAATATCCAAACAAACCACTGCTGTGTTTGATGAGGAGACATGTGACACTCCACCCCACAGTCTGTCCTGAAGCCTTTTACTGGATTTAAACTCAATTTGTTTCTCACCATTTTGCGTCCCTTTGTAGTCATTTTCTCTCTCTTTGTGGTCCCTTTGGATCTTGCATATCTTTTCAGTAACGTTACATAATTTGAGAGTCGGTTCTCATCTGCTTGTGATCATTTTGCATCCCTTTTTTCTTCTTGTGGTCACCTTGTGCCTCTATGGGGCTCTTGTGCCAAATGATGGATGCCAAATGAATCTTGCATGTCTTTTCAGACATTATTTGACATTCATTTTTCATCCATTTGGTTTTTTTTTTGTTTTGTTTTTTGATGAATAGAAATCATGTAGGAGTCCAACAGCCTCTTATTGGAGCCCTGTTGTCATTGTGAGCCTTTCCGTGCTCATTTTGAATCAGTTCTTTTGCATTTATTAGTTTTTCTGCCCTTTTTAATCATTTGACAGTTGTATCTTCGTGTCCTTGTTTTGCATCTTAATGCGGTTTTGTTTACATTTTTCATCCCTGTGGCTTTCTCATGTCTCTCTCTAGTCATTTTGCATCTCACTGCAGTCATTGTGTATCCCTTTGCATGCAAAATGCATCTAGCATCTCTGTCTTTCACAGCCTCTGAAACGAGACTCATTATGCATGTTTTCTTTCCCGCTGTGCTCATTTTGTCTCACTTTGTGGTAATTTGATGCCTTTTTGAGTTATTTTTCATCTCTGTTGACATTTTTGCTTCTCCTTTCAGTCACCTTAAATCTGATGACATGATTTCACAGCTTCTTATGATCATTTTCAGTCATCTCTTTGAGCTTTCTGTGCCTCTTCAGTTATTTTGAGGTAATTTCCTGTCGTGTAACGATGATTTTGGTTTACATTTGTGGCAGTGAAACAGTCCGTTTGCTGTTGGAGGAGTCTCCTGCTCTCTGAGGCCACGTCGGTGCCAAAGGTGACCAGATACATGCGGAGGCGTTTCACGTTTACGATCCCTCGGAGTGATTCAGTGCAGCAGCTCAGCTGCAGTTTAGCAGGTGGCTAACGAGGGTTTCTCTCCTCATTTGTCTCCGTGGTGACGGGTGTAGTTTACAGCTTCAGCAGTGGATGCTGGGTAATGGTAATAATGATTTCACCGGGTGTAATTTAGATGAAGCATCACTCGTGGTTTTATTGTTCACTGGTTTGACTCGTGCGGAGAATTTTTAGGTGATGTGTGATTAAAACACGGCGATGTCGGGGAAACGCGCAGCTCCATGAATCTTCTTAATGTGATCATCGAGTGAACGCATGACTGTGGTTGTGCGTGTGTTTATTAACAGATGGTGACCTCACAGTGAGCAGCATCAGAGACCAATGGGAGCGTTAAACTCCACAAGTTTGCTCAGTTTATCTTTTTGGGGGTGAAAATGATCAAACTGTGGCAGCAGTGAACGAGCACGGTGGATATTTAGCTGCTGTCTGGTGTGTCGGGTACATGCGGAGCTCACAGTCAGACGGGTCAGACTGCAGCTGAGGTTCAGTGGGAATCTTTCATGGCTGCGTTGGATTTTATTCATCTTTAATGCATCAGAAGGAGAAGGAGCGCTGCGAACTCTCTCGTGCTCATTTTGCCAAAACCAGACGCTCCTCCCTGGTTGGTTTCCAGAAAAATTCATTTTGTCACAACACTGCTTCAGACATTCGTGCCCGATTCTGTTCATCTCATGTTCATCCCAGCGTGTCTGAACGGTGCCTCTGGGAACCACCGCCCCCTCACAGCAGCCCCGAGACTAAAGCACTTCTGCCCCCTCTTTTACTTGTTTCGTGTCTCTTCAGCCGTTTTGGATTGTTTGACCAAGACTGTGTTTATTTTGGACATTTTGCATCCCTGCGTAGTAATTCTGTCACTTTTTGGTCATTTTTCATGTCTGTGAACAGTTGCTGTCTCATTTCAGTCACTCTGGTTAATTTGTGTTTCTTTGTAGTCGTATTTAGTTTTTCTGTGGTCATTTTCTGCCTTTTATGATCTCTGTGGATACTTATCATCTCTTAGGTCCATTTAACATAAATTTGGGTGATTTTGCATCTGTTTCTGTTTTTTTTTTTTTTAAGATTATTTTTTCCTCTCAATGTTTTTAATGATGTCTCTCTTTGTTGTCTCTCTGTATTTGTGAGCATTTTGCACTTTTGAGTCCGTTTGTATTCTGTGTATTTGTGTTTATCATATATCTGCACCATCATTTAAAATCGTTTCTTCTAACCCTCTGTGATCAGAGTCCCTCTCTTTGTCTATCTCTGCTGTGATTGGATGAGAGCTGGGTACCCGTCAGACAAGTCGCCCGTCTTTCTCAGGAAAGTTTTTCATTTCGTTTTTCTTCGCAGCTCTTTTCAATAACCACGTCTCATTTTGTGGTTATTACGCGTCGTTTTCATCTCTGTGGGCTTTGCTTTGCATCCCTTTGAGCTCACGTTGAGTTTTTCTTTGTCACTTTGGGGTAATTCCTTATCTGTGGTGGTTCTGTTGGGTTATCTTGAGTTTTGGGCTGTTCTGGAGAGTCGTTCAGTGTGTTTGTCGTTGTTACTCTTGAGTCTTAGTTCTGATGAATATCTTTGACTGGGTTTTGTCATCTTTTCGGTTTTATCATTATTCTGCTGTTCATGTTTTGGGATTTATTCGTGTCTCTTTGCATGCTGTTGCTAAGTCGTTGTCATTATATTAGGTGCCGTTGTGTTACTTCCTGTTTTATTTGATTCGTCCTTTGTGTCTCGTGCGTTGTCCTTGGTTTTACTTCCTTTGTCTCATGATGAATGATGAGTTTCACCTGTACCCTGGTTTCTGCAGCGGTCTCTCCTGTGTGTGTCCGTTCCAGTTTAAGTTTAAGAAGCTAAAACGTCAGAGTGTTATTTCTGAATTAAACCTCTGATGCGTCTCTGAGTCCTGCGTCTCACTTAAACTGTGACATTTTTAGACTGATCTGAGTTTTCACGTCTTTTTGGTAATTTTGTCATCCTCTTGATTTTTTTTTTTTTTTTTTGTTGTGTGGCTCACATTGAGAAGTGTTTTGTTCATTAATCACAGGATTTGTGAAGACATTGAACTCCACGTTGTTCCCAAGCAAAAACTGCAACGAGCTGAAAACGGAGGCTGTGTACGTGCGGTCCATTCATCTTTTGTTGGTGTTTTGCACCTTCAGATGTTTGTTTGACCTCTGAGGATCAGAAGATGCTCAGGAGGTCCTTTCAGAAACACATTAAAGGTCCGAATGGTGCCACTTTAACTCAGCTGATATTCAGACGTTTAATTGCAAATGCAGAAGAAGAAACAACGGTTTCAGTTTATCACTGCAGCTGCTGGCGGGTTAATCTGATATCTGACACACACACACACACACACACACACACACACACACACACACACACACACACACACACACAGGGATCGATGGCTGCAGGCAGAGCGGTCGGACCCTGAGGAGGATGATCTTACCGGGAGGAGAAAGCATAGTCGGACTCTGTAAAGGGAAACCCCCCTCTCCAATCCCACAATCCCTTTCTGCAGTGCTGCTGCTGAATACCAGACCTCCATGAACCCCTGCGCGCACGTGTGTGTGTGTGTGAGACGGTGCTCTCACACACACACACACGTTAACACCCTGCAGTAAAGCTGGGGGGTCGTGGTGAGGGAGTCATTAGTGTCTGTAATTTCAGTCCTGCCTGAATCTGCCATGTCAGTGATTTTCACAGACTACCTGAGTCCGCCGGCTTCGTCGGCGTCCTGTAACATGACGGGAACAGTAACCTGCCCCACCCACACGCTGACATTTCTGTGTGTTTGATGGCTGCTGCAGCAGTTTGTCCCGTGGATCCTTTTTACAAACGGCACTTGAAGCAGTTTTAACTTCAAAGTGAGAACATCAGAATCGCTTCAGAGGTTTTTTCTTTGTTAGTCTAAAAACTAAGATGATGACAGGGCAAACCGCTGTAGGATCGAAGAGTTCAGGGGACGTTCGTCATGCTCGTTAATTTGCTCCATGATTTACAGCCGAGTAAAACGAACAGTCGCCAACACGTGAGTCTGAAACTGACCCGGATTTTTTTTTTCTCACCACATGAGACAAGCTGGTCATTTAAATCCATATTAAACTGGAAAAAAGCCGTGTTAGTTGCCATCTACTGCAGGTCAGAGGTCAACGAGGCTTCTAAAGGGTCCAGAACTGAGGCTGTAATCACAGAGTCGGAGTCAGGAAGTGAGAGAGGTTTGGACCTCGAATGTTTGATAAATTCAGAGTTTCTTCATTTCTGACTGTCCAGAAGTCTAAGAAACGTCGGTGGCATCCAAACGCAGCCACACAGCTGTTTGTGACCTTTAATCTATTGATTTGTGCGTCTGGATACAAATTCTGTTTTGTTGTTCTTGTCCCTGAACATGAATTTTCATCAGCCTAGTCTCTCTGATCTGTACTAATTCACGTCCACGTACACAAAATCAATATATTTCACTTTTAAAGGGCAAAAAATAAAAAGTCAAATTTGGGTCTTGGAGCCAGTCGTTTCGCCATGTCAGAGTCGGAGTGACATCTTTGCCTGTTGCTTTTTAAAGTTGCTGGTTTGAACAGTTTTATTACATCAAACTTCAAGGAGCTTGTCTTTAAATGCAAACAAATTTCCATGAAGCCTCACGCTGCAGAAGCTGCCTGAGAATCTGCATGTTTTTAGGGTTTCTGGAGAATCGCAGTAATTAACTGTACATCCACAGGATCTGCTAACAGGTAATTCAGCTGCATTTAATGTCACAGTATGTAAAATGTAAAAAAAAAACATGCTTCAAAACACTGGTTTTGCTGGTCGTGTTTCCTTCGTCCTGCATTTTCACCACCGCACAAATCTGTCCCCAAGAACTTCATTTGATTTAGATTGCAATTAAAACAGCAGGTAATTCCAGCTGTAATTGTTACTGGATGGGTGAGAAAGAGTCTGATAAAGGGTGATGTGTGATGTATGCTGTGGACTGGATTACAATCACTCCACCTGCCCTGGAGAAATAAACAGCCAATAAAACGGAGCAATAATGCTCTCTGCAGTGTCCTGATACTGCAAATAAACGGTTCTGCTTGCCGTCATGGCTTTTTTAGCTCAGTTATTTTTACACCTTTATATGTCTTCAAGTCAAAACACCTAAGGTATGGCACCATCGCAGGCTTCCTCCTGTCCTCCCCAGTAATCCAGATTAAATGTCAATCTTCAATTTCCTGCAGCTGGTTGCAAACGTGTGTTTGGTAAACTGCACACCTGCCTCAGCGCGAGATAAACTGCACAAGCTGGAGACAATTACCGATCCTCTCCTCCAGCCCGGCTCCCTTTAAAGCTGAGGGATGAGTCAGAGCCTCTGCAGATCTGAACCAGCGAGAGCCGAGCTCTCTGCAGCTCCCTGTGTGGTTGTTGGACAGATTTAGCCTGCAGAGTGGAGTCATCAACTGTGTGTGTGTGTGTGTGTGTGCGTGTGTGTGTGTGTGTATGTGTGTGTGTGCGTGTGTGCGCGGCACGTGAACACTCGGACAAATCATCTCAAACATCAGCACCACGGTGAAGGCTCAGATTCACACTCGGAGAAATCTGCTGCGTCGCTTTACAGCAGGGTGCAGGCAGGGGGCGCTGTCATTGACACGCAGAGGTGCGTGTTTGGCTCTTTAGAGAAAGGCAGGAAAAGTTCATAAGAACACTTTTTCCATGTTTTGTTTTCTTCTGTTGGGAAGTGTTAAACTGGGCGTAGCTACAAGCGTTAGCTGGAAACTGACACACAAACACGTCAATGATTAAAAGCTGACGAGATAAACTAGAATCTAGACTTAGATTAAGTCTATTAGTAGTTGTTGTTGCTCATAATCAGCTGAATAATCACTGTCCCTCGAGGTCCTCTGAAAACACGGAATCATTTTAAAAACCTGCAATGATAAAAAGTGACACAGAATAGATTTAACAGCTCTGAACTGGGTGGAAATCCACCAGATTTTCTTGGATAAATGAAGGTTGACATAAATAAAAATGTTGGGTGTATGTGAGCAGGATGAAGGAGGCACAGCCTCAAACCCGCCACCGCCGCTCTGGTGTGTTTATGGAGAAAGTGGGTCAGGACGACCTCGGGCGCCACTGACTTCGGGGTACATGATGCAAATGCTGTTTGAGGTGGAGAAGCACCTGAAACACAAAGGCAGCAGCCCACCAAGAAGGATCGGTGTGAGAGGAAAGTGACAGACAGTTGGTTGTTTTTTCCTTTTGAACACCTGATTATTCAGCAGGAAGCGTCAGAAAGACAGAAATAGCAGTTCAGTCAGTGGGTTTGTTGCCATGCGAAGAAAAACCGACAGGATGCTGCAAATCGGAACAAATGCATGAATAAATAAAGTTGGCACATTGTTTTCATAATATCTGGCGTTATAGTAACTCCTTTATTTCTAAACTAAAGCAGATTTTCCTGCAGCAGTAATCACGTGACCTGTGGTCAAAGGTCGTGTAAACCAAGAGAGGCTCTCAGAAATACACATTTGACTGCAGTGTTCAGAGGTCGGGGTGTTTGATGTAGTCAGACTGCTCGTGATTTTAATGCATTTATAGGTTTATTGGAAGTCTCAGTTAAATCTGCTGCTGACTGCCTGCGTGTCCCAAACCCGTCTGTTAGGTTTCTACTCTGAGTGTTACTGCTGCAGGTACATGGCTGCCATCAGGATTTCCCTTCACTGGAATAAAGACCCAGTTAATATTTTCTGCCTCTTTGGCCTCCTCCAATGTTGCTGAAATGTTGGGGTCAGTGTTGAGATGTGAAAATCAGTTCTATATAAATAAAGTTAATGTTTCCTGGCGTCGCGCTGCAGCACAGGGAGATGATCCGAGACTCTAAAGCCTCTAAAAGTGCCACAGAGCGGGCCGCTGGATGTGTTATGGCAGTAAAACTCTAACTTATTAGCTCATTAAACTCAGTGCACCGTAACTCTGGATTAGATCATCGCACTGAGCGCGCTCCTGAGTCTTTTCTGTTTCTGACTCACGATTTGGTGTCATTACTCTGCAGGTTGGTTTAAGAGCCAATCAGAGAGCCACGACGGGCTCCATGCTAACCCCGCTTTCACCACCCTCTGTCCTGATGACTGACGGCACCTCAGTTCACCTGTGTGTGTGTGTGTGTGTGTGTGTGTGTGTGTGTGTGTGGAGAGGAGGGTTTGACACAGTTTGTGTTAACAATGAATTTGCACTTAATTATCGACTGCAGCTGTCTTTGTCTTGCAGTGCAATTTGTCTGTTGGTGCACATTAGAGGACTAATTTCCTGTTGAGGTGTGTGTGTGTGTGTGTGTTTGTGTGTGTGTGTGTGTGAGGGTGGTGGTTTGTAGTGGTTACAGGTCTAATTCTGGGCTGACAGATGGGAGGGACGCGAAGCAGCCACCAATTTTAGCATTTTTATGCACTCACTGGTGCAAAAATCCTTCACTCTTATTTTGAAAGTTTAGCTGCTACTAACCTCGTCCTGGGGGGGAGCAGGTCTCTATTGTTGGGGGGGACTCTTTGAAATCCTGCTCTCTCCGGCAAACGTGGTTGAAGCTGTGTTGTTATCTCTCGGCTGCAAAATGGTTGCAGTTCAGGAAACTCTGGAAGCACAGATTGTTTCCACAGCTGAGCCTCGATCAGAGCACCTGCTACAAATTAAGATGGCAAATCCCTGTCTCTGATTGACAACTGATTTGGTTACTAAGTTGTTGGGAACAGATGGACACACAAAGTACACTTTATAGAAATCCCGCCCATCCATCCATCCAGCGGTCTAAGCAGAGAAACTCAAACCTCCCTCTCCGGGCCTCCTGCTCCATCTCATCTGGGAAGACGGCGTTCCCAAAGCCAGCCAAGAGATACAACTGCTCCAGCATGTTCAGGTTCATGTCCTGCTCCTGGTAGGATTTGCCCAGGAGCCATCCCAGCCAGATGCCTGTACCACCTCAGCTTGCTCCACAGCCCTAGTTTAGAAATACAAACAACACTTTAAGCCATTTATCTTTATCTACATGTAAGCATGGCCTCATTTTTACAGGACAGGTAATGAGCTGCTCTTCTTTAACTTTATACATTTATCTATAAAGTGTCAGCCAGCAGAGCCGCGCGGATGGAGACGTCGCTGGTGATTAAATGTGTAATCAAACGTCTCCAAAGTGAAAGGAGGAGGTAAAGGTTGGAGAACGCGCGACCCAAATCTTCACCCAGTCATTGTTTTTGTCTCTGACTGTAAGCTACGTCTCCTCAGTGTGGCTGATTCGTGTCTCCATGACATGAGTAATCCCGTTCGAGCTTCCTGTCAGTGTTGGAGCTGTTGTGCCGTTTACCGCCCTCCCCCTCCGTCTGATCCATTTTGGAAAGTGACAGCGTGCGGTTTGATCCAGACGGTGTTTAGCCAGGCTGCCGCTCCCAGACTTCCTTTGAAAGCTTCCTCTGCAGACCTCCAGGCGAAAATGATTGCCTCTTCTTTCCCCAGAGTTTGTGGTGCATGAGGCTGATTGGAGCCATTTCTTAACTTTAATGCCGCATTAAGACGTTTTTATGTAGAAGCGCACCTGCCTCCTCCGCCTGAATCACCCAGTGTGTCTCGTTTCAATGCTGCACACATTTCATGTTCGTTCCTGTTTTTAAGCCCCAAACGAAAGGAAACAAATCAACACTTTGGAGTTTCGTGTTGGAGTAATCAGCAGAGCTCGGTGTCTAATGCAGCAGCCACCAACATGTTTAAGAGCTTTGCCGTGGCCAGTTTGGAGGTGTTTTTATTAAACGCCCCCTTCACAAACCTGTTTAAGTGTCTACACGATAAATCTGCCTGCTACGGTTAGCTTCAGTTGCGTTTTTCTAAACTTGAGCCTGAAACGTTGACCGCTCCTCCTTTATCAGCAAAGAGAAACCTCACAAGTGGCTGTCATGAGAAAAAAATCCTGTCTTTGTGTGTGTGCAGAAAGACAGCTGTCAGTTTTATTCAGGGGTTAAAGTGGGTGAAACAATCGCTAGTTAGCCGGTTAGCTTCAGGGGATTTTTCTCTGAGGGCCATATCTGCTAAAAACATAAACGGATGTTACATCAGCTCCCAGCGCTGCTTTCCAACCACCGTCGTTATAAGCAGAACGTTTCAAATGAAACTAAAAGTCATCATCAGTTTGTCTTCAGTTCTGCTTTCATATCCAGTAATGTTTCACATCTTGGTTAGTAAATCTTTAAAAGCAGCGACTACAGAGCTGCACATTCAGAAGCCAGCGTCAGCCTCACTGTCAGCAAGCACTTAATGAACAAATGCCTCTTTAGTTATATGACATTTATTTTATGCTACAAATGCACACAGACTTCCCAGATAGCACCCATCCTTGGTCCACGTCTGGGTTGGACTGACGGTGCTGATGAGGTCAGTCTGTCTGAGGTTAGACAAACTCACAGTGAGCTGCAGGTATAACTGAGCTAATCCTCACAGGATGGTTTAACCTGACAGAGGACGTTACACATCTGCTTCTCCCGACAGGACCGACCCCGGAGGGTGAAGCCTAAGGCTAACCGAGGATTCAGGCTTGTTAAGGAGATTCATAATCAATTCATTAATATCATATATTTGATAATAGTTCACACAGTCTGAACTGGTGTAAATCTCATTAACTCACATTTTTAAGACCCCAGGTTTGTGATTATATACTGGAATATTTTCACAGGAAGTCCGGACATTTATTGTGAAGGACCTGGTGATGTGTTTGTGTTTTTGGAATTTGATTCCTCGGTTTGTGGGGTTTTAGGACAGGAGTGGATAAAGCATCAGCTCTCAGACCTCCTGTGCAGCTGACCGAGCACTCTGCTCCAGCCTGAGCTACGCTCTCATCATTTATTGATGCTTTATTTTGCACCATCAGCCACTGCTTCCACCCTTTGTAACTCCATCCACCCCTCCTCACTCCGGGTCATAATGGAGCATTGTTTCCAGATGCTCTGAGGTTCTTTCCTGAGACATCACTCTCTCTAAAACGCTCCTCGTTTCCTGTTGGTGGTTAAACCTCGTGTGATTGGCTGAGCTGGAGGGTCTCTAAACGCCAAACGCTGATGTTTCGTCAAAGCTGGCGTCTCTGCCATGATGTCCCTGGTGACGTCCCAGCTCTGTTGGACACAGGTAGATTAAGCTCCATTGACACCGCCCCCTCCATCACCTGAAGTGATGTCACAGCCGCTGCCTTCGACACCCAAACCTGGATAAGGAGAAGACGGACGGATGGATTTTCCTGCAGGTTCTTGTGATTTGTGGCGTTTGTGAATAGCGCTGCGGTCTGTGCACCAGGACGCTGGCGTTAAAGGACATCTCGCGCATGTCTTTGAAACTGATATCAGAGCTAATCCTCTGCAAGCTTCACAGTAACTACAAACACACAGATCCTGCACATCCAAACAGCAGAGTTCTCCAAAAGTGTCTCCAGTCTGCCTGAAAGCTGTGATTTGTTTAAAAGGGGAGATGAAGCTTCTCCTCAGGTGCTCTCGCCGCTAATACCCCATTTCACTTCCTTTAAAAGCGCGTCTTGGTAGCAATTTTCAAAACAGTCTTTTCATTAAGAAGATATTAAAGCTTAAATCGAGCCAAAAGTGCAGACCACGTCTTTTTTCCCCCCCAAATAGTTGATGCACTGAGCTAATTAGCATTCAAGACTCATCAGAGTTTGCAGCAGAGATTATTCAAGTTCACACTCTCATTCCTGCTTTTGCATGTGTGCCGGTATTGTTTCTGTGTGCAGGTGTTATCACTGTAAATATATCATCTCTTACGAATCTTGTGTGACGCCTGTCATTTGACCTGTTCTTGGAATCTCTTACTGCTGCTGCTCCTGATGATGAGCAGCGAGTTTAAGAAGCTCGGGTGTCTCTGAGAAGGTGATCGGTGATGCTCGGGGTGGCCTGAGATGCAGGAGGTGTCATCTTTGCATTACAATGAGGATCATAAGAGGATCGGCGGACGCGGGGAGGACGCGTCCGGTAATATTTAACACGCACTGAAGCAAATTCTCTGGAAAAGGGTGAGAAAGGACACAGCGGGATGGCAGAGGGATCAGAGGGACTGCTGACTTCACGAGATGGATTTAAAAACAATGTAATGCTGAGTTATTACTCGCCCACTGAGCTCTACATGTCTGAATTAAGACCAGAGCCCAACTAACTGGATGTGGGGGACACTCCTGATGCTGAGCTGCATTTGAAGGGCAAATTTTATTAGACTCTGACCTTCTGAACTCCCTCGCTAAGTAAATATAATCAGCACAATAGGAATGTAATGTAGTGATGGTCTCCTTAGTCTCATGTGTTCTGCTTTTAACTTCTTATTTCACTTGTTGGGTGTCTTTAAAAAAACCTGAGGATAACTGTGAGCAGCTTTTCAGTCTTCGTGCGTGGGGGTGATTTATTTCCAGTTTTTAAGCTCTTCTCCTTTAAAAAGTGGCTCCATCAGTGACTCTTTTATTATCCTTTCAGCTCTGGTTGGGTTAAAGTTTATCTTAGTAATCAGAACACCTTTGCTTCGCCTCAAGAAGTTAGAACGTCAGAACAAAGAAAAATGATTTTACGACATGAAATTTTATTTCCAGCATGTGAGAATCCATCAGTGTCGAAACCTTTCTCACCTCTTGAAATAAACAGACCTGACACAACACAACCTTCCCTCTAAATTAATAGCATTCCTCCTCTTCCTCCTCCTCATGATGTGCGCTGGTGTTCGCCGCCGTCTTGGAGATGATGGATGAGGAGTTCGGGACGACACGAGCTGATGCCTCCTCCTGCTCCGTAGCTTTTAAGGAATAATACGAGGGATAATTAGATCTGGAAAACATTGGGGCTCTGTGGCGTGCAGATGCCTTCTTCTTACTCGCATAATGGAATCTGCACGGAGCAGATGGCACAGAGCATTTCATCAGAACCACGCCCCAGAGCCCCAGATCAGCAGTGATGCAGTTTCAGCCTCAGCCTCCGTTAAACAAACGTCTTTATTCTGGTTAAAAAGTGAGAAACATGAATGATTTGCAGTAAAGGTGGAGCTGCGAACAGCTGGCTTCTACATAACGACCTCTGATTGGTTAATTGACAAGCTTGAAGCTCACACAGTCAGGAGTGCAGCAGTAATCTGATAATCCTGATTTTTACATAAATACACATCTGAGTTTAAGGTTAAAGGACTCAGACAGATGTGGTTCACACAGCTGGACTAACATCTGATCAGCTGTGTCATCTGAGCCCAGGCAGTGCAAAGAGCATTAAGTATGTCTCGCATTAGTAATGTATGAACTTCATATGCATGCCTGATGCAGTTCTGACACCACTATTAGAAGAAAGAAGTTGAAGTAATTCAGTCTCATCGTGGAGGAATGTTGGCCCACTCTTCCTAAAGTTCACTGAAGTTTGTATTTGATCACTTTGCTCTTCTCTGTCCAAAGTTCATTCTTCCAGAAGGAGACGGTTTGTTTAGCCCTGCTTTTCTACAGCTGTGCGGCTGCATGTTGTTTGTGGAGAGGAGAGAACTTCTCCTGGAAACAAACGTCTCGTTCTCCTTCAGTCTTTGTCTTTAACTGAGATGTAGCTCCTTGATGCTTGTAGTTTTTATCATTGCACCATTTGACGCTGGAAATTTGCACCACTGTGATTTATACTGTGCTGTCTTGAACTTTACATGGTCTGACTTGGTGGTGGGGGGGG
>NW_005187578.1:764381-787587 GCF_000239375.1 Pundamilia nyererei | reverse complement strand
CAGCAGCAGCAGCAGCAGCAGCAGCGGTCCTATCTGCTGTCGCCTTTTGTCTTCTTATCATTTTCCTGCAGTCCTCTGCAGTTTACTCTTTCTCTGTTCCTGTGATTGAAGCTGTTTTCGAGAGCAAACGCTGCTGCTCTGTTTTACTCTGCAGACCAGCTCTGCCAGCTTTAGCAGAGAGTTTACGTCTCCTCTCACAGATTCACATGAGAAGACGATTTTCAGACAGGTTCAAGATGTGCGTCGTTTAGTTTTAGTGCCCTCAAAAAGGAAACGGGCACATTTACAGTGTGAGTGCCTGTAAGTGCTCATAACGGCGTGAAAGTTTATTCTGTTTGAACTATTCTGGTCTTTTATCTCACAGGATGATGTTTGCATGTGTATACACGTATACATGTATTTTATGTTCACGTATGTGTGCTTGTGTGTGAATGTGTACATTTTTATATACGTAGTTGCATGTTTGCATGTACACATACTTTTTACAAACCTATATGGATGTCTTACAATGTTTCTATAATGTTTTCATGTTCAGCACTTTGGCCGACAATTGATGTCTTTATAATGTGCTATAGAAATAAAGATGACTTGACTTGAAAGTTGAGTTTAGAGCGCTGGACACTTCGCAGCGATCACCATCTTGGTGATGTCACAGATAAATGTTAGAGTCCCACTGGTTCTCCAGACTCCTCCCACAGTCCACAGACATGCCTGTGAGGACCTGGTCACGGGTGTGAGGCGGGTGAAGTGTGTTAGTGCTGTATGAATGCGTAGCTGGGACGTGACTTGTGGTCCATGACACCCCCACACCATAGCCACTTTACAGCAGCTTCCATTTCTTTTTGAGGCGTGAAGCCGCTGAGAATTTGTAGCAGCAGCCTCCTGGTAGCATCACGTTCAACCATCACAGCCAGCCACTTCTTCTGCACACGTGGAAGTTCGGCAGAAGGCCCCGCCCCTCCCTGAGCCTGGTTCTCCCGGAGGTTTCTTCCTGTTAAAAGGGAGTTGTTGTTTTTTTCTTCCCACTGTCGCCAAAGTGCTTGCTCACAGGAGGTCATGTGATTGTTGGGTTTCTCTCTGTATGTATTATTGGGGTCTACCTTACACTATAAAGCTTGAGGTGACTTGTTGTGATTTGCTGTATAAATAAAGCTGAATTAGATTGAAGTTTGTGTTCGTCTTTAGCTATGTGCTAATATCTAATGATCAGTTTCAGGATATCAATTTTTACAAGTGTGTCGTTGTATTAATCCTCTGATTTATTACTGATGGTGAAAGCTAACATTAATGTGTGAGGGGGTCGCTGTACAGTTCCTGCAGAATAGCAGCCGGTTAGTGTACTGTGGGACTGATGTACTGTGGGACTGATGTACTGTGGGACTGGTGTACTGTGGGACTGGTGTACTGTGGGACTGGTGTACTGTGGGACAGCTCTCCTACAAATCGAGTCCGACCGCTCATCTCTGCCTTTGTTACCTGTTGAAACTCGAGCTTGATCTGCGTGGAGATCAGCAGACGCTCATCGTGCTGCGAGTTTTCTTAAAAAAGGACGTTGCTTTTGTAGGTGATTATAAAGCATTACTTTGGTCATAATTCATCAATTTCAAGACCAAACAATAAACGGACTCTTTTACAAGATAACAGTGGGATTGGGAAGCATCTAATCCTTTGACAGCAGCTGGTTTCTGTCCACGTGTGAGCTCACTGAAGGAGTCGTCTTATCTTCTACCTGAGAACCTCAGATAACGCCTCCTCCTGCTTACCCTCGCTCTGCTGCTCCCTCCCTCCACTTTAAACCCCCCACTGGCATCTGGACCAGTTGCACCGATTACCAGGCATAACCACGTGACTCGTTGCCAAGGTAACCCCAGCGGATGGGCAGGCGGGGGGTCCTCCATCCTTGGTGGTGCGATCAGTGTTGCTCCGTTTCTGAGCTGGAAGGTTTTTTGCAGTTTTCTGCAGCGGCGGTGATTAAAGCCGTCGCAGGATGCACATACATGCTGCTGATGGAGGAGCGGCGAGGTGTTCGCACATAAAACACGGAGCTGTAACCCTCCGCCTCCCCCGAGACAGCACGAGTATGCTGACTCCTTCAATGGCGGTCTATATTTAGATTGTTGGTGGGTGTGCTTGTTCAGATTAGGGAGTGTGTGTGTGTCTGTGTGCATGTATCTACAGCATGATGACACAGCTGTGTACAACAAGGAGTCTCAGTTGCTAGGCAACCCCATCCAAAAACACTAAAAATGTGGAGTGTGTGTGCAGCAGCAGGTTCTCAGCTGGAGGATTGTAGAGCATCGATTTGATCCCTGAGAGCAGTTTAGTAACCGTCACCTCTGAAAACGACGGCAGGTGAGCTTCAGTCAAAGATTGTTCTCATATTTATTTTTATTCACACACACGAGGCACAAACAGGCTGCAGAGGAGACACCGCCCTCTGACCTGCGAGGAAAACCCACCCAAACCTCTCCCTCACTGGAAAACGTTGCTGCAGGTGACCTTACTTCAAACTTTCAAAATAAAGCTCAGGGTTTCAAAGTAAAGCTTTACAGCAGAAATAAATGTGTTCAGAGTCTGAAATAGACTCTTCTGTCTCTGTGGAGGGGTTCATAAGAGCTGGACACTGGGTTTGTTGTTGTTGTTGTTGTTGTTGTTGTTGTTGTTTGAGTCTAGCAGTATCCATTAAAAACAAAGTTAGCATCATGGCTGCAATGATTGACAGGTGTCCCAAAATAGGCGACTTTAGCCATTCGCTGAGTCACAGATCAGGACCTCTTGTTGTGTTTTACGTTATTTTTATCCTCTGTCCAGTATGTTCTATATTAAGATCATTACCATATACATCCACTTTCATTGTAAGTTACACTCATGGTCTTTCACAAATGAAGAGAGACCAGAGAGAGATTTGAAGAGAATCATTAACATTAACTGATAACTTCTTCAATAATTCCAACATGGCAGCGGCCAAAACGCCACAGTTGAAGCTTTTAAACCACCGTGTTGTCACTTTAATTCAGTTCAGTTTCATTTATGTAGAACTAATTCACAACAGCAGCCACCTCAAGGCACTTTATATTGTCATGTAAAGACACTACAGTATTAGATGCTCCAACAATCACATGACCTACGAGCAAGCACCTGACGACAGTGGGAAGGAAAAACTCCCTTTTAACAGGAAGAAACCTCCAGCAGAGCCAGGCTCAGGGAGGCGGGGCCATCTGCTTTGACCGGCTGGGGGTGAAGGGAAGGAGAGGCAGAACAAAAGGAGTCAGAGATTAATAACTACTCATTCTAAAATAACGAGTGGTGTATGAACACATCATGAGTGAAAAAAGTAAGTTAAGAAGAAACGCTGAGTGCATGCAGCGTAACTAAGAAGCATTCAGGGTCACCTGATCCAGCCCCAACTATGTGATTAATCAAAAAGGAAGGTTTTGAGCCAAACCTTAAAAATAGTGATAGTGTCTGTCTCCTGAATCCAAACTGGGGACTGAAAGCTGACGGCTCTGCCTCCCATTCTACTTTTAAATACTCCAGGAACCACAAGTAACCAGGATAATAAGGTACTATAAGGTCTTTAAGATGAGATGGGGCCTGATTACGTCACGCATCTGTGTTCATGTTTTATCTTTTCTGCAGTTTCTGATGTTTACATGTCAATAAAAATTAAGTAATAACACCCACAGCACGTAAGGGCCGGCCCAGTTTGGGACAAGTTTGTGTGGTTCAGGGAATAATGAAATCGGGAGTAGTCGACCACACAAACCACTCTTCAGATATAAGGATGAGCTGAGTACAGAACTGAGAAATATAGGAAATGTACTGTGCGCAGGAGATAAAATGAGACGTATTGTAGATTTACATGAAACACAAGGTACGGAGGACATCGAGCCCAGCCCTGAGCCACACCACCTTACCTCCATCATGAAGACGTGGTACTGCGGGAACCTTCAGGGACCAGGAATCTGTTTTACTCTCCAAGAGGTCTCTGCTCTAGGAGAGTACTCTTTATAATTACAGGAATTATAGGGGTGTTGCTTCCAGCACTAAACAGCTGCAATTAGTCAAATACTTATCTTCTCTGTTATCTCCACCTCCTTCCTTGTAGTGGAGCAGTTTGTTGTACGGTTGCGAAAAAATAAAAAGTAGTAATTTGCTTAATCTTTTTCTTCAAACCATGGAGAGAGAAAAATTTACTTCCTGAATTCCCGTTGCTTCTGTGGGTAAAAAAACAGGTATGAGTACCCAGCTGTAAATCTCCTCTTTACTGATCGGGCTTGTGTTGCCTCTCTGTGAACTCTTGAACTCTCGATGTCATCGTGAACTTTGAAACTTTCCCTCGATGACCTCCGCAGGCCGGTGGCAGGAGTTCAAGTCGTTCTTTTCCCGAGAAAACCTTCCAGTGCATCCCTGCACTGCGACAGAAGCCAAGTTGAGTAATTAGTGGGTGGCGAGCGACCTTGGTTAATTACATCAGTGAGAGCAGAGAAAGTGTCTGTCCAGAGCTCCGTAATGCCGATGTAGCTTCACAAATGTGCTCTTTTAGTTAAACATGGCTCCAGGTTGGATTCTGATGAGCTTTTAATGACGGCCGTGAGGTCAGATCATCATCTCAATACTGATGAGTCAGGCTTTTATTTTTAAGAGTTCCTTGTTTTGCAGTGGATGACTTTAAACCCTGCAGAAATGCAGCAGAATTCATTTTGGTGTATGTTGAAAGGAGGCTA
Source organism: Pundamilia nyererei (assembly GCF_000239375.1). NCBI lineage: Eukaryota > Metazoa > Chordata > Actinopteri > Cichliformes > Cichlidae > Pundamilia > Pundamilia nyererei. Next base: position 782,860 of record NW_005187578.1, on the reverse strand, counting down.
AAAATGAAGCGGATGAACTACAGTGTAATAAAGTGATTTCACGGAGGCCTGAGAAACGAAGCATCCAGGCAGGCGGGTTTGGACTCTGCGGGGGAAGGAAAGGTCAAAGGTTTCAGGAAGGCCAGAATTGTTGGTGAGGAGGTTTGGAGCATGAGCCAAGAGGAGCAGCGCTGAGTCTGAGGGTACTTCAACAAAGATGCAAGAGCTGTGGAATAAAGGCCAGAGGGCACAGAGAGGCGGAGGAGGAGGATGTGAGCGAAAGATGAAAATAATGAGTCTGTGAAAGCAGTAAGCATCTCGATCTGGCCCATCAAGACATCCTTGACCTTCAAGGATAAATTATCCTGTGACCTTTTGCATGACCTTTCCGGACGAGTGGATATAATTGTGTTGCTGTGTCACTTGAAGGTCACAGCAGAGGGTGTACTTGCCCTCAGCTGAGCTTCATAGATGCCATTTCCTTTCAGGTTGCATCTTTTTTTATGAGACTGACGAAACTTATCAGAGTCCTAATCAATAAGAAGCTATTCTCTATATTGTTCTTTGTTGGGTGTGAATTTACTGATATTGATTAATATTTATCACAAGCCATTCACTGGAGAATGCACTTCTAGACATCCACCAGTTAACATCTTCATTAAAACAAAAAAACCTTGGTGGATGTTAGTGATGAACTGTAGGGTGGGCTTTAAGACGGCGTCCACAACCTTTTTTGCGCCACAGACCAGTTTATGTCCGACAATATTTTCACAGACCGGCCGTTCAGGTGTCGTGGATAATACAACAAATAAAACCTCATGACACCTGGGAAACGATTAAAAACCCTGAAAACCATAAATTTCAAACCCGAGCGTCAACTCTCGCAGCCCGGTACCAAACGACCGGTCCGTGGCCCGGGATTTTGGGACCGCTGCCGTAGCATATCCTCGGATTCTCAGTCCACTCATACTCGGGACATCTGGATTCAAAGAGCTCAGAAGACCAGGATGCTCAACTCAAGGCTTCAAAACTTACATTTTTCTGATCACTCATGACATCCTGCTGGCTTTGGTAACATTTTCCTGGAGTATAAACATCAAATATTTATCAGTCACAGTAGCTTACATTTTTTAACCTGTCCATAAGAGACGGTCAGCTGATGGTTATCCATCGTGTTGGCTCGATATCTCGCCGCGTGTTTGTCTGACAGAGGTCAATATCGTTTGCGCCTCAGATGAGAGGAAGCCTGTTTGTTCTCACATGCTTGGTAGATTTTTATGGGACTGTTTGTTTGCTATTAATACTTTCAGACACTTTTAGTATCTCATCATGTCTGTCTGAGAGTGATCAATAATCCTGACTTACGTCTCAGATGAAGAGGGCTTTGATGGAAGTCAGGGGAAATTAGAACATGCTTCACAGAGGTGAGGTAGATTGAGTTCATAACGTTTTCCTTGGATTGAGTGAAGTGAAGCTGGTTGGAGCTGATGGGAAATGGAAAATGCCAGAGGCACAGACAGAAGCATGCAGTGATGCTGGGAAATAGGATGTGACCCTGCAGTGCTGTACGGTAATTTACCTTTCTGTACAAAGTGAGCAATAGTCAAATTTAGCTCATCTGTAGGCCTGAAATGTCATTTTTAATTTCTAGTTTGAGTTGGTTTAATACGTGTTAGCTTGTTTCAGCGGTCACGCAGAAAATAAATGTCAGTGAAAACAGGAAAAATCTATTTTCTTGGATGGCTGCCTCTGATTGGTTGTTACTGTGCACAGTTTAATCTTTGCCTGTGTCTGAGGAGCTGCTGTGGTGCATTCACAGTGTTTAAAGTCGAGTTAGATTAGAAAGCTGAGATGAGGATGCAGACAGGCTGCTGCTGCTGCTGCTGCCGGGGGATTTGTCTGTTTTCCAAACCAACCAGATGGAGTTTGATTCCAGAATAACAGTTTACACAGTTTCATCAAAGTTTAAAGTTATGTCAGGTCAGGCGTGCTGTAACAGATCCTCCATCCGCCCTGAATGCTTTTAAATGCTCCACACTCGCTCGAGAAACTCCCCACAATCCTTTGCAGCTGTTATTTCTGTGCGTCTCAGACTGGACCGCACCACCATTTCTCCCGAGGTGCAAACCCACACAGGTGTCCAGCTGCCTGAGACGCCGTGTCAGCGTCTGTAGTGACAAACTGTGTGCCGGCAGCCTGTGAGGCATTCCTCTGCATGACTCAGTCTGTTTCCTTTATTTTCATCAGAAATGCGAACCTCTCTATAAATACTTTAAAACAAGATTAGCTGTAAATGCGAGTACTGCTGGGAATAAATCAGTGTGTTCCCGGTTTCTGATCATAACTTTATGGACAGGCTGTCACGGTGGAGGGTGTCCGGTTCGGTGTCTTTGGTGTTCTCGTGGCTTCATCGAGCAATGACCTGCAACTTGAACTTGGGCGGTTCGCTGGAATCATAATGATCTGAGACTTTCTAATCAGGAAGAGGGTGGAGTGCTCACTCTGGGTTAGGAATGAGTTGATGCACCATGTGATGGAGTTTAGGGTGGGCAATTAGGGCCAGGATAATGAGAGAGCTGAGAGAGAAGGCGGAGCTCTTGGCTGGTCGCTGCATCTTCCTGTCCTACATCTGACTGTGGGGAGCTGTGGGTAGTGACTGAAATGAGTGGCAGAGATGAAGATGAAGGAGTAGGAGGAGGTGTTCTGGTGATCTGGGCGCCTCGTGTGTGCAGCCTCTGACAGATTGTTTCAATATGTAATTAACAGAAGCCACTTAAACTTAAACTGGAGCAAACATCGTGCCCCGTCACATGGTCAGACATCCACAATAAAGTTAAAGGTACAGTGTGTAAAACTTCAGAGTGCAGTCAGTTTAATTCTGTTTCTCTCCCCTCCTAATTCAAGTGCATAAACCAAACCATGTTGACCATGTAAGACAAACACTCGATGTGTAAAGATGTCAGGCTGAATTACCCGTCGAGCACAATGCCGGAGACTTCTCTGCATCTCCTTCCATCAGGGAAACTCGACTCAAGATTTACTTTGGCTTTATCGCACCGTCGCCCTCCTAGCGTTTTCGCCTCTTTGGTGAAGGGGAGACCTTCTCATGTGATAAAACGGGAGTGATTCCTTATATCTCGAGTCTGGAGGTGCAGGCATTAATTAGATTTTGCCTGAACAGCAAACGAACGCCGTCGAGTACTGCCTTTGTCATACTGCATGACACGAGTTTATGTTGTGTAGTTCAAGGGACATTGGAGGAAAAAAAATAAAGCTGAAGTTTTGCGAGATCTCGCAAAACTAACTCAGGATCTCGCAAAAGTTTTGGTCGCTTTCTTTGGAGGTCGCCAGCTCGAAGCCGACCGGGAGGTCGAGGCACGATGTGCCAGGAGAGTGGTGCTTCCCCCAGCTGTAGTACGTCTCGACCTCCCGTTAGCTTCAAAAACGTCGGAGCACTTTTGCAAATATGTGATGTCCTGTAAAGCAGGCAGATATTTGATGTTTACACAGCTACATTCATGCCTCAAAATATCTTAAAAGTTTATTTTGTGACCCAGAAAGAGTAATATTACAACTAAGTAGCTGCCGCCATTGTTGGAATTCCTATTTTCCGAGATCTCGCAAAAGTTCTTCTTAATTTTTTTTTTCTCCCATGTCCCTTGCGGGGCTCTGTGAGTTTGCGATTCACAAAGTTACACAACACTGTGGCTTTGCTAACATCTCGTCTCATCTTTGGCCCCTCCCACCAGGATGTCCAGCTTTTACACGCACTCTGTGGCAGCACATGATAATCTCGCTCGGACGCGAGAGAGGCGACTGGTATTTTAATGGAGTCTAGCACACTGGCAGTTGTTGTATTTGACCAGCCGGACAGATGTGTAGCTGAGCCGTATCGCACTACCAGACGGTCAGCAGCTGTTTTTCACATCTTTATAACTGCAGTATTTGGCAATCATCAGTGTCCCTGTATGTTCCTGTCTTGCTGGTTTTTCGAACATCAGCTGTAAAGTGAATAATTACTGTTCTCCTATTGGCTGCATATCTAATTCCTCCTCATGCTTCAGAGCAGCAGCTGCTCTGAGCAACGCGTTTCACGTTACATGACCTTTGCCCTTTATCGGCTTGTTTCGTCTTTGCGTAACGTGCAGGAATGCAGCATTGTTTGCAGGAAGTAACAATCTGCTATCATGTTCTGCGCCGGCCAGAGGGGAACGCTGCTCGTCCAATTAATAGATGGAGACCACTCCACTTCCCTCCACCTGAGCTCCGTTTCCCCGCTGCCAGCCTCATTACACTCACACTTTCTCAGCCTGGTCTCCTTTTTCCCGTCGAGTCAGACGGTGGAGCGTATTAGCGCGCTGTATCGACAGCTGTGGAAGCGCCAAGCCGATCGACTCGACGGGGGAAAGAGAACAAATGTTAAGCTGCCGATGGCGTCACGTCGACTCTTCCCCCGAGGCTTCACGCAGCATAAAAATGTCCCAGATACTGAATAATTTTATCTGATGGCGCCCTGAAATGTTTTCTTTAAATAGATGATGAAACCAGCTGTGCTGAAGATGAGCTAATTTCTTTTTTTTTTCTAGAAAAATGATGAAACTATGCGAAGGATTGATGAAACAGCTTTACTTTTCCAGCTCGCAGAGGCCTCCAGAACACAGATTTTTAAACCTAGGCCACTAAAATGTAATGAAAGTAAATTTTTATGAAGAAAACATTAATCAGTAGAATGAAAACGAAGCAAACAGACATTAATAATGGCTTTTCTTTAACTGCTGATGGTGATATGTAACGAGTCATGAGAAATGCTGGAGGTTGGAGCCTTCAGATGTGTGTGAGGAGGGTGAGCACAGCTGCATCTTTTCAAGATAACGAGCCAGTTTTCAGGACTAATAACAGTAAAAATAATAATTATCATTATCAGTACACCTGGTACGAGGGTAATTTCCCAGGCAGCAGCTGAGACAGACACAGTGCATTGTGGGAATATCGTGAGGAGCTGAGCTTCTGGTTCACTGCAACAATTTGAGGATTGGGACTCTGCAGACCGTGACCTGATGGCCGAGTGTTCATTATTCTGGGCTCTTTACCCATTTTCTGTTTTCCTTCACTTCTTCTGACAAATACAGGCTGAAGGTCCCAAAAATAAAATCCCAAGTGCTTCAGTCCAGCTTCACACAAACTCAGGGCAGGTGTAGATCCAGTAACCGCAGGCTGTCAGTCAAAGTTGGACATTTTAACACAGAGTCTGGTGGGACTGACTTGCTCTCGGAGCCAGCCTCATGTGGCCGTTAAGTGCCACGAGCTAACACGAAGTGTCAGTAGGCTTTAGTGCATTTGACCGAGGCTGCACACACCACAGACACGGTCACGTTCCCAGGTTGGTGAACTTGGTTGGGAAGTTACACTGTAACACCGTGAACCACTTTGCTGTCATCTGTTAAAAGGAGTCTTCAGTCTGTGGGAATATTGGCTGAAAACAGCCAAAACCTGCATTTGTGTACAAATCAGCCATTAGCAGCCTCCTCTGCTCGTGTTACTGGATTACGTTAACAAAAACCCAAAACTTAGAAGCACGTTCTGCTGAGTGAGACTCTCTGAGCTGACGTTTGTGACGTCCTCAGAGACTGTAAGTCAAGCCGAATCTAAAATATGTGTTTCATGTCAGTGTGTTTGGATCTGACGGGGTTTTGACTCTGAGAAGCAGCAGCTTCATTACCATAATTGCTTCAGAGAGCTGAGTGTTGCAGCTGTAAGCAGCCACACTGCAATAACACACACACTGTTGTTTGAACACAATAGGAAGTGTTGTTGAGACAACGTTGGTTTGGGGAAATTCTGAGACCTTGAATGCATCATTAGCAGCTCGGGACCAATCGTAGATGGTTTGTTCCTCAGTGGTGTGAAGGACTCCAAACTGCTGCAGTGAATGAGCCGTGGCTGTAGGTTTTAGCTGCTCTTTGTATGTTGGCTCAGAGGTGGGTGTTCATTCCCGAACGAGTCAGACACATCAGGGACACAAGTGTCAAAAACAACAAAGCTTCACCTTTACCACAATTCAAATACTGAATTTACTGAATAAGAAATGACCTGTAGATCTTTTTACTTTTTTTTTCAGCACCTAAATTTTCCTTTGCTTTTATTTTGATAGATTAGTAATCTATAAAAATCCATATCTTGAAAAGTTTTTTGTCTTTTACTATAAGAATATGAATTTTGAATTAGCTTTATGATTATTTCCACAAGTCATCAGCTAACATGGACAATCTCGGATATCACCCAAGACACTGATACCTGCTAACTACCGATAAGTAACGACTAATAAAACTGGGAAACACCAAAACTGAAGCAGAAACGTTTTTTTACCCTCCATTTGTACAACAACTTTTTTTTTTTTTTTTTTTGTACACAAAAAAACATTTTTGTCAGATAAATCCAATATCCAACAACACAAGCACGACAAGAACGCTCAGGACGCTCAGCTCGGAGACGCCATCCAGCTGAGGTGAAGCCAAACAGACACCCAGCTGTGTCGCCATCCAGCAGAGAGGGTGGCTCCAAAAACAAAGAGACGAAGAGGCCACGACTCCTAATGATGCAGACTTTAAACCTATTTAGAGTTTAAATATAAAATATTTGAATGTTGAAATTATCCATAAAGGCCAACACAGGCTATAAAAACAAGTTTATTTCTGCTGTAATAAACATGTTTGTAGACACAGGTGTCTGTCATTGTTGGGGCCTCTAGTGGACTTTAGAGGAATTGCAGCCTTTAGCAGTATTTTTCAGTGATGTTTAGATTGTAGTTTGTTCTCTGTTTTAAAAAGAAAAAACAATTCAATTTAATTCTTTAAAAAATAATTGTTTCATTTGTTTAGATCATAAATCTCCCCTAACAGCTTTTTATCTGCTCAGTGGAGCAGCCTGAAACCTGAAATCAGTCCCCCTGAGGAGGCCCTGCCGTCTTTAAATCTCTGATTTAACTGGTTGTTTGAAGTCGTCTCCTCTCGCAGCTGTTTCTCTCAGCATGAACCAGACGTCCACTTACTCTAAACTAGGTGACCCATCAACACTCTCGCCGCTCATTCACTTTTTCTGCCGTTCCTCGACTTTAATCTGTGCCTTTATTCTTCATCCTGTGCATGTGCTCTGTTTGTTTGTGACTGTCAGCACGATGCAAGCTGCGGGGACTCCTGCATTAGCCGTCCTCCGTCTCCGGCTTCGTTCCTGTCCGTCGTCTGTGTCCCTCCTTTGCTTCCCGCCCACCGCTGAGCCCATAACGCGGCGTCATTAAAACGCAGAGCACGCAAAGTTCCCGGCTCACCCCTGTGGAAACGCTGCCTTCTGTTTCTCAGCACACACCGCCTTCTCGATCCATATATCTGCCTCTCTTTACTTTTGCTTCCCAGAGTGACTCAGGATGAGCAGCGTTTCATCATCTCGCTCCAGGACATTTTGTCAGCAGGCTGTTTTTGCCGAATCGAACCTTTTGATCCTTCGCTTAAAGAACGACGTGTCGAACCTTCCTGTTCTGACTCGCCCACCTCCCACATCGCTGTGAACTCATTTACTCTGAGAATCACAATGCAGGAAGTGTCAGGAGCTGCATATAATTAGAAGAAAGCACTCGCAGGTTTTATTCCTGCAGCTTCTTCTGAGTTTGTTGAACTTTGTTTCTCGCTGGCGGCGCGCTGAAAGGCTTCAGAGTTTAATAAGAGAGGAAAAAGCAGGCTTCTGTGTGCTGTACCTGTACCTGGAAGGACAGAGCCAGCACACAGACTTACACCCGAGTCATTCCATATAAAATCCACCAAATCTTTTAATTTTAATTAATTTTTTCTGCGTTTTTGGATGGATTTAAAATTTTGATTCTGTGGTAAAATTCACCTCCAGTTTGTAACCATCAAAGGCGTCCGAAACTGAGCAGCCATCGTGCAGTAGAAAACTGTTAGTACCTCAAAGCGTTGCTTTATTTCAGTTTGACTTTATCTGTGTAAACTAAAGTTAAATGTGTTTTTTTTAACCTTTAGTTGTTTGGCTCATATTCATTGAGGACTATCTGTTCGGTTCAGTGGGTATGACACGAGGTGGACTGACTCTCTCAGCTGCGTGCCCAACCACCGACCCCAACCTCCTCCATCAGCGAGGACAACAAAAACATCACCTGTTTGTAAACGTTTCAGCACAGGTGTAGCTGATGTAGAATCTAAATTATATCATGATGTTTCAGTGAATTATCTGATAACAATGAACAAATTATACAGGAAAATAAAAGACTGAATAATGTTTTTGCTACGATTGCACTCGCATGCAGCAGCATTTGTTAGTGCCATTCATTCTTTTACAGCGAGCTGATGTCACTGATGACACACTGCCTAATTCAAGCTGTGCCTCTGTTGCCACAAGGTGCCAGCAGCAGCGTTATAGTGCAATAATAATGGCTTAGAAGTCATTTCGACTGCGTTAGTGCTCCGTGGAGCTGTTTACTTGTGGGTTGCACATCACCAGCTGCTCGTATCTCGTCCTGCGTAGCGTGGTTGTTCTCTGCAGTTTGTTTAAAGTGTTGAAACGGGTTTGTTGTTCCAACTTTTAGCAGGAACAGTTTTCTTGCATATTTTGTAAAGTCCGTTCTTTGTTGGAGGGCTAATGATCGGAGGCTGACACGCTGCTCTCGCTCTCAGGCATGCCTGGGCCTGCGTCGTGAGTTTTGCATCACTATGTCATTAATAACACAAGATGATATCTTCACTTTTTTAAAAGTTAAACTGGTGTTATCATGGCCCGTATGATGCAGCAGAGGTCTGTTTGAACCAAATGCTTTCTCTTGTTTTTGTCTCCCTGCAAGAAAAACACAAAAAATCGATGTGAAATGTTTCCCTGCAGGTCTAACAGCCGTGTAAAAATACTTCTAATAAAGTTTATTGAATGCTCTTACATATGATTTCACCGTGTCAGTGAAAAATACCAGAAGCCATTATTATTAAAATCTGATCCGATCGGAGGGCAGTTTGGTTTATTTCAGTTGTTTTGATGATGCAACAAGTGAATCCCTGAAATCCAGCCTGCAGCTAATAATGTGTACAATAACAACGCTCTAAATAAAAAAAGTGAGTCAGCCTCTGACAGGTTTAAAAGCCTCCCGCTGTCACGACGAGTCCCACAGTCCCTCTGCAATGAGTGAGCAGTCTGAGCTGGGAGGCGAGGCGCTGCGGTGCTCAGAGCTTTCTGCTCCTCTAGGTTTATTTAGACTCACTCGGTGACCTTGAGAGGAGCAGCAGCTCCTTTCCTGCCTGTCGTGAAGCAGGTGAAGTATTGAAGTTACGATCATCCTGAGACGACACGCTGCAAAGTCACGGAGTCACACGGGAAGACTCTGAGTTTGTCTCTACTTGTAGGAAGTTTTTTATTAGTGACACTGTTTCTGGAAAAAGCAGCAATTCACAAGATTTACTGCTGCAGAAGCTGATTTAGCGACTAACTTTACCGAATGGGGTCGTTGCTATGCTGCTCACAAAGTTAAGGCAATGCTTGATTGCGACAGTCTGACCCAGAGTCAGTGAAACTTAGGAAGAATAAACCACACAAATCAAAGTGACATCAGGTGCACTGGAGCGGCAACAACAACACCACGCCCAAAAAAGCCACAGAGGGCTCTGGCTGTGCGCCTCCTGCTTCAAATACCAGTTCTGCTGCTGGGCTGAAGCCTTCTGCGTCCCTCGTGTAACTCCCATCTCCTGCCGTCTCCTCCACATTCCTGACACTGGGCTGGATGAGAGAGCGGTCTGTGGCCTTTCTTTTGTTTTTTTAAGGCTTGTCCTGTTGTTGCCTCTTCAGTGCAGCTGTTGTCACTTTGATTTGCAACAAAACAGCTGGAATATATTCACAATGATTTATTCTTCCTAACTGCAGCAATGATTTCCTGAATTTTAACGAACTTTTGTGAGACTGTGATGATCGAGTGTAGAAATGGGCTGATAAATGACTCATTCAGTCATTTTGGCTACTCTGAGTCTGTTAGCTGTGGCTCACTGCTAAGGGTGTGGCTCAGCAGGTAGAGCAGGTCTGTTAGTGGTTTGATCCCTTTCTCAAACCATGGCTCTACATGCAGTGGAAGAGTGTGCACGATAGACTGTATTTAAGTTGATAGCTTCAAATATTTTTTGTGCCAATATATTCAGATTTAAGGGTTAAATAATTAATTTAAATCTAGAAATGTGTGCTGAAAGAATGACTGTGAATCTGATGCTTTCGTGTGACAGTTTTTGGTGATTCAGCCTCAGTTTGACGAGCAGAAATGGTCACTTCCCTCCTGACCTGTTGAAGCAGCGCTGCAGCTCATCACATTCTGCTCTGCAGACTCTCGACAGCAGATTTTCCCTGAGAGGAGGAAAGCTGTCGTCTGTGCTCATTAGATGGGGCGTCAGCCTGCAGCATTTGTTGGGGTGTGTTAATTTGGAAGAAGATGCTCATTCATATTTACAAATGGTGGCGAATGAATAAACCGAGACTTCTGCACACGAAAAGACCGAGATGGCAAACAACCGGAGCGCGAATCGGTCGCACTCTCACAGGAGACTCCATTACAGTCCACGAATAAACAGCCTAAAGAGGCGCTGACAGTTCAGTTCTCTCTGGTCTGTGGTTTCCTTTAACTCGCGTCTGTCTGCTTCCACTCCACTAATTACCATATTTACTCCCCGTGTAGCGAGCGGCTCCGTGCTCCAGAAATCACTGCATGGAGGAGAGAGAGGGCCTGCTGCGTTTCAGTCACCATGGAAACTAAAATGCCAAAAGCAAGAGTGCTTCGTTCTGAGCGAAAGAAGTACATCAGAGGTGAAGAGACCAAACAACAAAAGGAAAAAACACCTACCCTATTTAATGTTCTGTGAGCTCAGAGGGAGCTGTCAGAGAAAATCTGCTGCTTTTTGTGTTCAGTGTCTGAATCTGTGCTGCTGAGAAGCTTCAGTCATGAAGCTTCAGTCTCACTTACAGAATCAGGTTTTTGTTCTGCATGATTCACAGCTTAAATAATCTTATACTGCCCTGTATGCACCGCCTCAGTTCCTCCTTTATCTGAAACAAGCTGATAAAGCTCCTGTCTCTTTAAGGCCTCACCCCTCCTTAAAAGCCCACTTCCTTCTAATTGGATGCTCCTCGCCTGACTTCCATAAACCGATTCCCTTCCATAGATTCTCTTGTGTTTCTGGAGGCTCCAAAAACAAACTGTAAACCTGCTAAACAGATATTATTTGTTTTCAAACAAATATACTCTTTGATCTTTGACCCTTTAAAACAAAAACGAATAAACGGTACAAGTGAAACAAATGGTTAGACACAAACCAATTAATCGTATAAAAACCTTTTCAATAGTTTGCAGGTTTGGTTGAAATATAAAACTGGTATCTTTTTCCAAACTGGAGGCTAAACGTAACCCTCAGTAAAAGCACTCTGAGAATGTTTTTGAATTTTAAATTTTGAAACGAGATTTTACTAACAAGATGTAGCCGACCAACAAATACAAGGCTCTCCTACAACAGTGATTTGTCAGTTACATGATCAGGAGCCATAATTAACAAACTTCATGCTTCATTTATTAAGATTCTAAAATATCTACTGAGGCAAAAAAAAATAATTACTAGTTAAGTTTATATGAATGAAGAAGAAAGCTGTTTTCACATTGACTTCTACAGAGTGGGCTGCCCCCTGCTGATCATGTTCATCTTTTAGATACAGTCTGTGGTCTTGCCACTATGCAGCCCTCTCAGGAGCACCTCCGGGCACTAACACGGACTGAGATGTTGAAGCTCCTGAGGAAATGAACAGCTCGATCCAGAGTGACGACACAATAAGCATTTCCTCTCATCAGAGTAATAAATAAACACCATGTACAAGAATGGCACGGCTGTGGTAACCATGCACGTAACAACAATAAGTAAACGTCTGCCACCACACAGCTGGAACTGCTGCAAACATCTACTGTGGTGCATGCATCACTGCAATCACACGACATGTTTCCAGATTTGACTGCTGACTGGCTCTTTTGTAGGAGGGACCGCCACAGTATACCGAGCACGGTATTTTGCAGTTATCAGTGCTTTTCAGTGGATGTTCTTTACAAATGATTTATTAAATAAAATAAGAGATGGTGTGTTCACGCCAACAGGACCATCTCGTTTCAACTCGTTTCCTTATTGGCAAATATTTGTGGGTTTCCAAAAATTTATATATTACATAAATGATAGACACACCACAGGCAAGACTCAGACTCACGCCCTTTGGATGAAAATAGCGTGGCGTATGCCCGTGTCCGTTAGTGCAGGAGTATACTGTGCTTTAAGATGTGACTAACAGGCTTACTGACCATCTGAGATTGTGCTGGCTGGTTAAACCACCTCAGGAATGTGCTACAAATAAAACATGACACACCTGAAACAGCTGCTTGGGGTTTTTTAATGCGGCCTTGAGGATTTTCCAGTAATTGATCATTTCCTGCTGTCACCACTGTGACTCTGTGTTTGGCATTGAATCTGGGGGAGCTGATGACTGAGCAGGGAGGAAGGCAGCCTCTGCTGTTTGACTGATGGTTTCGTTTCCCTCGACGGAGAACAAATCCTGATGATTCAGTGCTTTTTGTTATGACAGGCCACTTTACAGTGCATCAAAATGCTGCTCTGCTGCTCATGTGTTTGGTGGCTTTGGTGTTTTTGCTGTAGTGATAAACATTCAGATGTTCAGGTGAAGCTGAACTTCTGCTGAACTCTGAAGAAAAGGTCTGATAAACGCTTGTCAGAGCCGATCGAGCTGATCCAGTTCATTATTTGAAGTTTCTGTGATGGTTTTCCTTGTTGTTACTCGCAGGATTGTCTTTTATTTTTAGTAATGCTGCTGGGCTCTTTGCATATGAGTCTACTGAGGTCAGACATTTTGGAAAAGCTCTTGATGTGAAACTCTCAGAGGACTCAGGTTTACATCAGTGACTCATGACTGCAGGTGATGTATTAATGATCTCCATCTAATGTGTGCTCAGCTAAACGTTTTGCTTGATTCTCATTTACTTTATTTACAATCATATGGCACTCACAGCAATTTATGGATTTCAAGGTAACTTTGATGAACTATCAGAAAAAAGTTAAAGATTATTTTTTAAGTCTTCTTCTGTGTATCTGTGATTTACTGGTTTGCTCACATGCTAGCTTTTCAGCCAAGGTCTCAGATTTAGAGGTCACCCTTGTTTAAAGGCTCTTGTCTTGTTCTGGATCTTCAGACTAAATAACGACCCTCCGTGTTGTTAAAGCAACTGAGCTGCATGTGGTGGATTCGGGAGGACAGACGGCAATAAGATGAAGGTCACTAAGAATGTGTCTGTATACTCTACCCTCTGTATTAGTACATGATACATACATTAATATCCACAGCCGAGTGTTCAGCCTGGCTTGATGCTGTCAAGGTCAAAGGGCCGAATGAGCAGTTTAGCACATTAAAGTTTAGTTTTAGAATTCAACACAGATCACTGGGCTTTGACATTTTATCTGACCAGAAGTCAGAAACTGAAAGAAATGAAACTAGTAGTTTGTGAATTGTAATGTGAGTTAATTAGTACTCCTGCATGTTCTTCTGTTTGTATTAACTTTCAAAAAATCCAAAAAAGCTAATCAAACAGGTATGAATATGTTACATATTCATTTTATAACTAAAGTGAAAAGTTGTCAACTAGACTTGAAAGGTAGCAATTTAGCTAGCAGGTATGTTAGCAGCTAGCAGCTAGCTAGTATGTTAGCATTACTGTTATAGTTAACTGTTAGAGTCAAAATCATTCTTCGTTTTGATTCTCATGACAACATTGTCTTTAGGATTAAACAAATAATAAACTGAAAAGTTCTCAACTAGCGTTAGAAATGGTTAGCTAGTTAGCAGCTAGTTAGCAGCTAGTTAGCTCAACAGCATTAAAGTCAACTAGTGGAATTAAGACAGTTTTTGGATCTAACAAGTTATATTACACAATATATCCACAGTCTCCTGTCACAGAGGTCTTGTTGCACTCTATGGCATTTATAGTAAAAGCCTACCTCAAAAAGAAATGGCGAACACACACCTGTCAACCCTCAACACCTAAACCGTAATCCATTTATCCGTTATTTGTGATCATCCTTGTTTTACACTCCACCTTTTCCACTATAGTTTTACAAAGTCTTTACTTTTAAATAACTCCAAACAACAAACTTGGCTGAATTACCCCCATTGAGAACTTTTGTAATTAACCTGTCAGCAGAGACTGAAACTGAATGAGCGCTGGGATGAAAAGGGATACTGTCATGGAAATCGTCATGTATCTACACCTGGTTCAAGGGACTGATATAAGGAGGTTTGACTGGCTATAGTGGCATCTGCAAACTTTATTTGGAGTTGCTAAAATTCAAAAATCACAAATAGTAGAAATAACATCCTCCACTCTGTCTCTGCAGCATAGTAACTTGAACAAACGTCAGTGGAGCTTTTTCCAGTTTGAATGACCTTTTGCTACCCTGGAGTCACTGTAGGTGTGTGAAGACCTGGAAAGGACATGCTTGGGACTCAAAAGCACTTTGAATGGATCCTATTCAAGCTAAAAAAGATTTTCCAGCATCTCTTTAAATGTCCTGTTTTTCTACTTCTGAGTTTGAGTGGATTCTTGTGATGACATCTTGAAGGACCCAGCCTGAATTCCCATCAGAGATAACTTCCACCCAGATCAGTTATCGGCTCCATGTTTCCCTCCACATGTGTTGAGATAATGTCACGGTCGGTGGAGCTGTTGTGTTTTATGTCTCTATAATTCACCTTGATCCCCCAAACATCCAGATAGTGTCTTCACTCTGGGAATACACCCAATAACAGACTCTATCTGCTCCCTCTGAGGGAGTCAGTGGTGATGAATCGGTTCAGCTGCTGAGCCAAAGCCACCCGACTCTGCAGCGCTGAGCCTCCAGGGACGCCACGGGGTCGCAGAGTGATTCCAGCTAATTAATGAGCTGCATAAAAGGTGGAGTTCAACACATCAGTTACAGCAGGATAATAAAGTGATCTCCAATACATGTTAATAACTCCTAAAATAAACGGTGAACAAGCCTTATAAAGACTTAGTTTGGTGCATTTCTTAGTCTTAAAGCTATTCTTTGTGTCTTGTTGTTGTCATGGTTAATGTACAAAAGCTGCTTAAACGCACATTGAAAGATAAATGATTAATAATTTTTAAAAAGTTTTAAATATATTTAAGTGACTGGCTGTTGATTTAAAAGCAGTCCGATCATGCATTCCAGCTCAAGAGTGGTTAGACATGGTGCTGATTGGGTTCAAGCTTGAAGTCGCCATATAAAAAAGAAACCGTGCATAAAGTGATCATACGGTGTGCTTTGTCAAAGATGCTAGCATCTCTGAGACGCACCGGTGGTTCCTTGGTTTTACGGCGATACTGAACTTGGCACAAACATCCTTTTAAGGACAGAAGCTTTAGTTTTATGTTCAAAAAAGTGGCACCAATAAGCTTTGCACGTCTGATTCTTCTTCAGAACAACTAAATATTTTCCAAAGTTGTCTTTTGAATTGTAAATCCTGACATTTGTGACAAAGTTGATAGTTTTAAGGATCACGAGAGGCAGTTTCGGTGGTCTCTGCCAGCCACTCACTGAGGAGGTGGGAATGAAAACACCGTGGGAAATCATGAAATGTCACTGCAGTCAAACATATTTTATCACTGTATTGGCTGTGACCTACTTGGGGTATTGTGGGATGCTCTTTAATTGCGAGCATGCAAATTTTTAAGCCCCCCGATGTACTGCACATGTGTCAAGACACGCCAGTCAAAATAGGACGCCCACGAACTCTAATTAGTCATCGTGACGTCACAGATTACAGTCTTCCTCCAAATCCACAGCCGATTTCTGTTTTTCTCTTCAGATTTGGGCTTTTTGACGGCTGTTTTCCCCTTGAAGTCTTGAAACTTTAATTTTACTCATCTGTGACGACAGTTTCCCGTCATCGTGATGCGTTACTGTGCTCCATCCTCATTGGTCCGCCTTTAGCCTCTTACTGTACTGTGACTTCATCATCATGGAGCCTCAGCAGTGCATTTCCATCAGGATTCATCACCAGCAACGCTCTCTGTGGACAACAAGACTTGTGCATTAAGAGAGGATGTTCACTCAGACATGTCTAATGTGAAGCAACAGCTTGGGGAGCTGTGTACTTAATGGATCACACATCTGATCTTTGAAGAGATGCTCTGTGGCTCTGCCCCGGATTTAACCACCATCATTTAAAAAAAACTTAATGCTCTCAAAATTATGAGACAAACATTTTGTCGCTATGCAGGTCAGAGCACTGATAGGATCAGGTTCAAGTCTGTTTTCATGCAGATGACCTGAAATGATGATCTTACCCCAAACTGAGCAAAGAGTAGTAAATGAATAATGCAGCAAACAGCTGATTCTAGCCTTGTTAATATTTTATTGCTGTTGTTGCTGGGAAACAATGTAGGGCTTATAGTGATGCTTCATAAAGTTCACAAAGGGGTCACAATCAGCCTGTTTACGAGGATGTGCATCATCATCATCACCGCTAACCTGCCTGCTGCATCTTTTCCATCAACCGTCCATCCAACCTGATCTGTTTTCACACATGCACTCAGTCCTGAACCTTTGAGATGATCCTTTTAAGGTACATGTGAGAAGATAAACCTTCATAAATAAATGGTCTTTAACCTCCATAATAAGCCACCTACCACTCGGGTCCAATTACGCCCACCTGAGAGTGGTGCAGGTAACTGTGAATCTACAGGCATCATGTTGTAACTACATGGATGGCACACGTTGGTTTGGGACTGAAAGACTGCATCTATAAACTTTACAGGTGCACAGTTAGCTTCACACGCAGCTTTATACAGTTTTATGCTGGATTCACTTCCTGATATAATCCCAGAGGGATTTGCATCTCCTTCTGGAATCAAACTTTAGTGTGTAAACCACAGAGCTACATAATTAAATTAGCTGAGCGCTAGCAGCTACAGCCACCCTTAATAGGAGGCCTGTCAGTCCAACCTAAATAAAATTCATGTGGATTTAGGGAAAATTCACCCCCCAGTCCCCATATAGTTGTTATGAAGGATTAAACCATCCTACAGTCTGTAAATGTGTTTGTTTCTGCTTTTTTTCTGCTGTTTTTGGCTCAGCAGATATATAGTTGTGAGGTTTTGGCACAAAAAGGTGTTCGGTTAGGTTTAGGAAAGGTGCTGGTTTGGGCTAAATTAGTTTAAAGCCCCTCGTTCGCATCGTTTGTTGACCTGATATCTGAGGTGACGTTTTGAGCGTAAACAGTTGCTATAGAGATGTGACCGGCAGCTCGTCGCTCCTGCAGCGATGTGAGGGCGACGTGACGTGAAGCTCCGCTGCTGCCGTCATCGCTGTTAAGGATTCTCTTTGAGGAAGTTTGAAAGACGCACTCGCTGTAATGTGATTTGGTTTCTTTGCCAATAAAGGCACCTGTAGCATCACGGGGCCGTCTGTCTCCTCGAGGCCGTTCTGCTGCCTCATACTGAATCTCCTCCACAGGCCTGATGTTTTAACTTATTCGGATCTGGCAGGATTTAAACCTGCATCTCATTAGCCCAGTTTTTGGGCAGTTTTTTTTTTTTTTTTTAGCTCTCGATGCCGTGGCTCATCCAGTATGTGAGAGGAATGCCAGTACATGAGCTGATCTTTCCATCTGTGCATGTTAGCTGCGGCTTTATGAGGAGAAATCTCGAAATTCTTCACCAGAATCGGTCAGATCCTCAGTTTGTCTAACTGACATGTTCACATGAGACACACTTCATCAGGATTAACATCCAGGTGATAAACTGGTGTTCAAAGGAAGTGTATTGGGAGTATGAAGCCACAGAGGTAAAAAGGTGATGACCTCACCTCATCACTTTCATCCATAGCGGTGATTATGCAGAGCTGAATGTTTCACTTTTTTAGAAAACCTTAAAAGAAACAGTAGCTGATGAGCTAGCTAATTATTTTACTTACTTCTAATTTGGCTAAAGGTTATAAGTCCTTGCTTGTACTACAGTTTAACAGTGTTTGTGTTTGGAGCTGGGAATCACTAACTTACACTAGCAAACAGATACTCTGGTGGAAACATGAAGAAGGCCTCGCTAGCCAGGCTGGTTTGCCAGCTAACGACTGAAGAGTATTAATTACTCTTCAGGGCCATACAGCTTCTGATAGCTGGAAATCCTGAAGAGTCTTTGTCAAACTTTGGACAACATTTAGGCTACGTCCACACGTACACGGGTATTTTTGAAAATGCAGATTTTTCTATGCGTTTAGGCCTTTCATCCACACAAACGGCGTTTTGTGTCACTGAAAACTGAGATTTAAAAAATAAAAAATCCTGCCAGGGTGGAGATTTTCCAAAACTCTGCTTTTGCATTTAGGTGTGGACGAGGAAAACTGAGATTTACTCACGAACGTCAAAGGTGTGCG
>NW_005187578.1:759364-762970 GCF_000239375.1 Pundamilia nyererei | reverse complement strand
GTAAAAGTTATATCGCGATACATATCGTTATCGTTCTATCGCCCAGCTCTACTTACATATAACACGCAGTTACTGTCCCTCCATTTAGAAAGGCAGAGGCGTCAGAGTGGACTTTGGACGTGGCGTCTACATTTACAACCCAAATCCCGACATCGGTTTAAAATAAATGTACATTTGTGTGCATTTTGTTCATTCCTTATTTGTGAGTCTACACAACAGCCAAAGTACTGTCTTTGGTTAGTAACATGTGAAATGATGAAGGCCAGTGTTGCCAACTTATTATTGAGCGAGTTTTCAGACCCCCTTAGCGACTTCTTTTCTAAAATGCGACCAGCGACAAATCTGGCGACTTTTTCTGGTGTTATTGGAGACTTATTTATGACGACTTTTTGACGTGAAAGCGTATCGCTCTTTCTCTCAACAAGCAGCGGTGCTGCCGTGGAGGATGGTCCTCCCCCCGCTGCTATCAGGGCAGGAGACGTTCACACCTGTGCGTCCAAACGGCAAATGAATCGTGCATGAGCGAAGCCGCTGCTCCGCACTGACTGTAACACAGTCAGTTCTTCTTTTACTGTTATGCTGTTTTGTGGATCACAAGGTTTAAAACTACTTAGAAACACACACACATACACAGAGTAACTCCACCAGAGCGCCAATTTCGGGTCACTTTTGCGGGTCCAAGCCTGGATAAAGGAGCAGGGTTGGAATTGTGACATTAAAAAACAATAATTGCTAAAATAAATTTAATTTGTAGTTCTAAATAAATTCAAACTGCATTTAGGACGTTTTTTTACTCACTTTTTGTCTCTTCCACGATGTTATTTCTCTCCCCAACAACGTAGGTTACAATTACATTAGCGTGACCAGTGCTAGCATGCAGCCAATAGCGATTTTCCTTACTGAGGAGTTGGCAACACTGATGAAGGCACTGCCTTTCCAGAAAAACACAAAAACTTTGGACAAAGCCTTAGGAAAACCTTTTAAATACTCTTTGATGATTTTCCTGAACTAAACCATTTTATCCTTTCATGTGTTTCCTTAGACATTTTTTTAATACTATTAAAAATGTCTATAACATCGTTGCCTGAGTGAGCTGGTGTTTACTGCCTGTCAGTTCACGGTCGTTTCATGATGGCTTCCTGCTTCCACACAGAGGCCATTGATCTACTTGAGGAACCTTTTACAGGAGACGAACGCACCCTCAGGACCAACACGATGTCTAATTGAAGCGGGGAGATAAAAATAAACTCACACACACACAGGAACAATGCAGATGACACGACAGTTAGCAGAGCGTGTTTCGGTCTCCGTCAGCCCTGCTGCTGCTGCTGCTGCTGTTTTGTTAGAGATTAAATTAATAAAAACTGTCTCAAAGCGGCTCAATTAAAACCAACTGAAACATGCGTGCTAGCTTCACTCCCAGCGAGTGTCTGCACAGCCTGCACAGTTTACATGGCAGCGCTTTTCAGATGTTTTACTTGTCATGTGACATCTCTATGAACCTGGTGGTTTCTGCTAATTAGCTTCTCGGGAAGCAATGAAGACCCAGACAGTGGAAGCAGTGATGGGTTGTAAAAGGTTTGGTTTGACATTTTAACCCTCAGGTGACCACGCTGCGTTAGCGACTAAAAAGCACGAGTCTGCTTGGAGTTAAATCCCAATAAAACCAGTTCAGTAACTGCTGCAGAACCAATATGGTCACAGCTAATGTGGAAATGGGAAAGAACGCATAAATGCAGCATGTCTGTAAAGCTCGATGACAAACACTACGCCTACTAACAGATCGCATTAACCCTCAAGTCCAAGAACATTTCAGTGACTACAATGACCAAAGGGGTATCATCATCATTAATGACCTCATTATATTTTATACAGGATATGGCTGTATTTGTGTTTTTATACCCATATTATTTGGCAGATATAAATAATTTGTATGAAATCAAACATATCAAACAACCACGTGATTCATTTTCTGTTAATTAGAAACCATTAAGTGCATTACAGTAGAAATGTTTCCTTTCATTTCATCCAGTCTCTGTACTGGAAACAGTCCTTGGTGATAACTGGTACATGAGAGCTGTGCTGGGATTTAGAGTGGAAAACAAAAAGCCTCTCAGCTTGGCTGCTTGAATTACACATCCTGACACAGACTCTGTTTTAAAAACGTAAACATTGTGTTCCCGTCTCCTCCGGGGAAGGAATTAGTGAAATGAGGAACAGGATGTTCTCCACAGGTTAGGAGAAGAAAAAGAGGAAGAGAGGTAAAAAAAAATGTGATTAACTGAGGACAAAGATGAAAGCCGGCTCTTATCTGATTTAAAGTGATGGCACTTATGCATAATGTGTGAAGTGGCCCATCCTCCTGAAAGCACTGCGTTGCATGCGTGTGCTCAGTTCTGTCAGGTGTGTAGACCTCTCAGATAATCCACTGTGTTTTTACTGTGATCTGCTCTTTGAAGAAGCAGCATGCTCACAGTCACCGGTGATTTCATCCTCTGCAGGTTGGTCCTTTAAGCAGATTTACGTGATATCATCTGTTAAAGAGGCTTAAGGCTGCTCTGATTATCTTTTTTATTTAAATCTCTCTGTTTGTGAATTTTCTTTGGTGGCTCAAGTGTTCGTTATCACATTTCATCGTCTTCTTCTTACCACGAACCGCTGAGGTAGACTCAGCCAACAGCGCGGCACCAGCAGTGATTAAAACAATGTAAAAGTAGACAAGTTACACTGAGTCACATGAACCTGATCCACTGCAATGATAAAGACTTTGACTTAATCTTAAATTAAATGCACTTCATGCTCAGGTAGCTCTCATATACAGAGCCATGAAAAGTAATTAACTGCTTCTTGGGGGGGTTGCATTTTTTTCAAGATACAGTTTTTAGACCTAATAGCTGATTGGGCCACTCTTGGGAGGATGAACTGCAATCAAGTGTTTGTCTGATGAGTCTTTTACACGTTTTCTTTTTTTACCTATTCAGAGGTGGGCTTGCTGCTGTCTTCGGATCGTAACTCGAGTGTCATTGAGCGTGAGAACATGAACTGATGATGTCATTCTCCTTCAGGATTTTCAGTTAGTTTTTCAGTTAGATTTCAGTTTCATGGTTCCATCACTTACAGCAGTGGTTCCCAAACTTTTTTTGCTGGGCCCCCCTTGTTTTACAAGAAAAATGTTCGCCGGGGGAACAAATCGTGGCAGGATCAGCCTGATGTTATTTGTATCCCACTGTAACTTTACTGTATAAAGAGCTAACATCTCCAAAAGGTCAGGAGCAGTTAGTCATTACAACAAGTGTTTGTGAACTACAAATCAAGAATGTGGGATCCTGTTTGTCCGTGATTTAAACAGCCCAGCGTTGCTCCTGACGCAGGGAAAACCAATCCTGCAGGGAGACCTACCTCGGCACTTGTGCAGGTGAAGCCAAAGGGAAGATTTGCTTCACCATATTCTCTGGTCTTTGGCTTAGAATGAAGTTGGTTTGGAAACATATTCAGCGATGCTTCATCTCCTGCTTTGCGTTTCTGCATTTTGTTTTTTCCCCCCCTTTTCATCCCGCGCCATGAGCATCTGCACATGGTACGGATCTGTAACGATCTTTTTTTTTT
>NW_005187578.1:758164-759344 GCF_000239375.1 Pundamilia nyererei | reverse complement strand
CCCCCCCCCTAGGGGGAGGGCCACACACTTTGGGAAGGTCTGACTTACAGCAAGTCGTCCTGAAGCAGCCACAGACCATCACGCTACCACCGCCATGTTTGAGTGTTGGTGTGATTTTCATTTTATGCCATACCTCTTTGGGATCATCCAGATGTTTTTATCAAGTCAAACGTCTCTATTGTCTTTTTAACCGTGTGCTGTGGTACACAGTGAAGCGAGACAGCGTTCCTCCAAAACCACACAGTGACATATAACAGACAACACAGGACTACATAAAGATCAAGTGTGCAGAAACTGCAAAGACAACAAAACAAAGACAGCAACAGCAGACAGAACAGAACGATACAGACACATCAAATGTGAGACGAGCCTTCTTTTTGCTCAGCATTGTTTTCTCCCCGATCCGTGCCACGCATGTGCACATCTTACGTCACTTCCTCTCTTTGCCAACATTGCGACACTTATATATATATATGTAATATATTTGAATGACACGGTTAGGGCCCGGTTAGCTCCTAGCATTTCTCAACAGCTCGCGGCATTTGAACAATGGATACCTGCGTATACAAACAAATTCATGCTTTTCTCCTCAGCAGAGAGCTTCCCCCGATTGAACCACAGCGCCGTAAAATAAGAAGAATGGCGCCTAATTAGAGACTTAAAACAAGACTTGTGCAAGAATATATCATATTTTATATTAGAAAAACATTCTTAGGATATGTAGCGCAAATTGAGAATATGTGCTATGTTATGATAACACATTTTCAGCTTTTAAATCAAAATATAGCCTATTATGTATAAAAAATACAAACTTGTAAAATGTCACGTGTAGATTCATCAGCCAGATGAAGTGTTTACTGACAGTTGGCAGTGGTAGCGGACATCATCACTATTCCAATCAATCCTCTCCACACAGACGAGCGTAAACACACTCGACTATCACTAAATCAAATTTAACGCAAACACAAACACGATTTGTAATGACGCAAGTTCAGTTTACAATAGGGCTCATTCGCTCAGTCAGCAAGTGGCGGTATCCTCGTACACTGGGGAGTAAAGCGCCATTGAACGAAACAGAAGAAGAAGAGCATCTGCACATGGTACGGATCTGTAACGATCTTTTTTTTTTGTCTACATTATATTGAAATGTTTCACTATTGCAAACATTTTAAGAGATGCG
>NW_005187578.1:751808-758144 GCF_000239375.1 Pundamilia nyererei | reverse complement strand
TTTTTTTTTTGTCTACATTATATTGAAATGTTTCACTATTGCAAACATTTTAAGAGATGCGTATTATTCTTAACATCTTAACAGATACTCTGACCCGTAACTATTGTAAAACGCTTCAAGCGGAAGTAGACGCCTTTCGCACATGCGTGGTGCGGGTCAGGTTTCCGGGATGGATTGGGTAGCTACACTCCTTGCAAATGCCCAGTCTCATGAACTCTGAACTAAGCTGAGGCCTGCAGATGTTGTTTTGGGTCCTTCTGTGACCTCCTGGTTGAGTTCTTGATGAAGGATTGTTGGTAGGATAGCCAAGGATCACCACTGATCCAGGTTTTCTTCATACGCCACATACTAAATACTGACAACTTGGTGCCTTAACCTCCTAAGACCCGAACTCTTCCACAACATGCGTTTTTAATTTCTCTTTGATATTTGGTCACATTGGGGCCCGATGAATGTAAAAACAAATAGAAAACATATTTTTTTTTTACCTTATTTTTGTTTTTAAGAAAAATAAGAGCCACATTATGAGGATATTCGTTTAAAAATTTGATAGAACAGTAGCAGCATAATGTCCTCGTAAGTGAATATCAGGCCCATGTAGGGAAAAATTTAGTATTTTGGTCTAAATAACCCAAAATGTGATGTCCACATATGTGGACGGCAGGTCCTAGGAGGTTAAAAGTCAAGTCTGGCTGAATTACTAATATAAATGACTTATATAAAAAAGACCTCAGCTTATTTGACTCTATTCTATATTTATAGAAAATTTATTTATTTTAAATAAATGTGTAAAAGATCATAATTAACCTAGACCATTGCTATTTCTTAGAAAGTCTTTTTTCTGGAGGAAGTATTTGCAAGTTCAATGGACTAAATAATAAAGAAATTATGATTAAAATGAATAACATTAAGAATATTCTTTGTATTTGTCGTGCATTAAATGGTCAGATGGTTAAAGGATTTTCAGAGTAAAGTCAACTTTAGTTATTTTTGTGAACTAACCCTTTAAAAGTCCCACATCTAAAAGCTGAATGCTGAAAAGAGGCTTTATTGAGCGCTTCGCCTGCTGCATGGCGTCACGCGGGGGCCATATTGGCGTTTTACTGTCAGGTTTTAAATAGTTTGATGAGTCAGTCGATCTTTAAAGCTGAATGTTTACTGTTGTCCTCCAGAAGTGTTCGTTTTGTTGTCGTCTTTAAAAGCCGACAGCTCCCAGAGTTGCAGGTGAATTTTTCATTCGCAGGTAACATTTCAAAGTCATCTGAGGCACGAGATCGAAGAGGAAGCTGAACTTTTACCACAAAGGTCATTTTAGCTTGTAACCGTGGGGCTGTGATGTATAGGCTGCTGTTTGTAGAGCTGCACGTCCTCTCACAGTGTGTGAAGGCGTGGTGTCCTTTATATGAAGTATTGACTGTGTTTCCGCTGCAGAGGATCTGTGGGGGATTTCTGAATAATGCAAAATACTTCATGACCTTGTTTCAACATAAACACACTTAGAGGAAATATTCTAATACGCAAATATCAAAATATTCAAAAACACTTCATCAGAATAATTTGCAAACGTTCTAAAGATGGAGTGACGGCCGAGTCAGGACGGGCCTTTTGTTGCTTTTTGATGTTTCGTATGTACTTTCCCCAGAATTGATTCATTAAGTAATAATTAATTATAAATTATCTGTTAATTGATCATATTCTGGACTTTATTCATGAGTAGTTTACTGAGTGGCACAAGTCGTACTTCTAAAGCAGGAAGCTCAAAGAGCTAAAAACTGCACTTCCTCTACTGCACAGGCGTCGAACTCCAGGCCTCGAGGGCCGGTGTCCTGCAGGTTTTAGATGTGTTGCTGATCCAACACAGCTGATCTAAATGGCTAAATGACCTCCTCAACATGTCTTGAAGTTCTCCAGAGGCCTGCTAATGAACTAATCATTTGATTCAGGTGTGGTGACCCAGGGTGCGATCTAAAACCTGCAGGACACTGGCCCTCGAGGCCTGGAGCTGGCTCCAAAACTAAGTCCCTCCCACCTTCACTCTTCATAAAAGACATTCGGGCATTTAGAATCTTTGAACGTTTGCGCTATTGGGGACGTGGCTGCTTTAACTGATGCCGACACAGGCTGTGTTAGCTGCTAGCTACCAGCTAGGCTGCACCTCAGCTGGTTGGACTCACTGTGAGAGCCTCAAGTGGACATTAGAGGAACTGCAGATTGTGACTTTATTCTGCTGCTTGGTGTTAATGACTTGATGTCAGCTGCAACTCCAGTAAGATTCACATCTGTGTGAGGAGTGTGGAGCTGTAACATTGTCCTGCATTTAAGCTGCCATTTATCCCAGCATGCACTGCAAAACATGCCGTATTCCCAGTTTTGTATAACCATTAACGCTCTTCGCCATACCCCTCCTCCTCTTCCTTCTTCTGTGCTGAAATAATTGAACTGTCCTCCTCTTCCTTCCTGCTCTAAAATACATTTCCTTCCAAAATATTTCTCCTACCAAAGGAGAGGAGACCCCGCCATCCATGCACGCCCACTCTGACGCACACCCCCTCGCAGCGCACCGAGTGTGATATATGCCCACTGTTATCATGGGAAATAAACTGTTGGAGGAGCTTTTTCACTGGCTGGTCGTGGAGTCATAAAGCTGAGCGAGACGGTGGCGAAGGCGTCTCTCTCTCTCTTTCTGTCTGTCAGCTGAGCTCTCAGCACGGCGGGAACAGTTGGGTTCATTTATGTGTGATTACACCCAGAATCCATCGGGCCAGAGTCGGCCTGACCAACTGTCACTGAGGAGATCAGGGTGCGGTTTTCCATTTTCACAAGACAAAGGAGTGTAACATGTGTCATTTTAACTCTTTTTGTAACATTTAAACTTGTATTAGACACATATTCTTCACTTTGTGGTTTCATTAAAAAAAACACTGTGAGAATTTTCTTACTGCATGTTATTTGTAAAAAACAGCCTGACAGGTGTTAACGAGGAAGAACATGTGAGCACTCGTGCAGTGAAGTCAGGCCGACTGTACGACCGGCCTACGTCTTCATGGCCACCAGGGGGCGATACCTATAGCTGGAACAAGACTTCTGGGCCCTGACCTCTGCAAACCCCGTCCTGATGAGTTTCTCACTCATTTCAGGTCATCAATGAGTAAAACAAGGCTGATCGTGAAAAATGGCCAGCTAGAAATTTCCAGTAAAAATAAATGCGTAGTGATTGGCTGTGTAATCTCGGTGACTAACGTACAACCGAACAGGCTCGACTTGCTCCACAATCACAGCTTCAGGATGCAAATGTTACGGCGTTAATGTCTCCAGTCGCAGGCTGGAAGTAAAACTGGGCCTCTGAGTTGTGATAAACTGGTATTTTGAACTGAAGACAAACAGCTTTCGTGGCATTTTCCCACTTCACGGGCGAGGGAACCGGCTGTCTCCTAGGATGACCTCGGGGCTTCTCAGCAGAGAGCTCTCCATCGATGCAGGAAAACGGATTCTGCTCGCCTTCAGGATGCAAACTGTGGATGAAATCTAAAAGAAGGATGCATCCTGGTGTGTCTGCAGCTGTTTGCTCTCACACCGCAGCGCCTACAGTGTCCTCACAGACGAATTTGTATTGTGAGAAACTAAGTAGTAGCCTTCTGGCTTTTCGCTGATCCAGACCTCATCATCCTGCCTGACAGCTGAAGGAAGCGCCAGGGGGGACAGACTTGGCACCTCTCGCCTCATTTTCCCAAAGTTTAACTCAATAACCCAGCAGACTGAGACGGAGAAAAACTGAGATGGACCTCGAACGTCTGTGTCAGGACTCGACACTGTCGCGTGTGAATCTTTAGTTAAATCTGAAGCACTCAGAAGACTTGATGGGGTGGCAGTCGACAGAGAAGCACTGAAAGAGATTAAAGTTGAGGCTGAAAGGAGTTGGAGTGGCAGCTGAAACATACACTGTGGTTTGGTTCATAAAAGGACTTTGAAATGCCAGAATTATGTGTCTAAGTGCAGCTGAGATGCATTGACGTCAGGTTGTCACTGGAGGTAAAGCACCAGTGACGTTAACTGTCTGTTAGATTTATTAAAGAAAGAGTTTTATGTAGTTAAAATCAGTGATATTAATAACGGCCTTACTTTTTTCAGCAATGAGTAACAATCTATCGTTACAACGCCGTTACCGTTACTAACAAGAAAATGCAGTCGCGTTACTATTTTTCAACAAACAGACGGTTGAAGCTGTGTTCAGCTTAACGCATCAGGTCGACGCGTCTTACGTTTCACGCACGCGCAATACAGGAACGTAAGTGTTTCAGTCATTTCAGTGTGGATGAACAACTGTTCTGAAATGATTTCAAATGATAGTGTGGACACCTCCTACCCCTACGATGGAAATATTTATACTACATTATTGCTTTATAATGTTACCATATAGCTTAAAATACATTTTAATCTAATTAAACATGTGTATGGTTATAATAGCTTAATGAAAATGCATTTGTTATTATTAAGGTACATCATATAAAATATATATAATTCATACATAAATATATCTTACCCACTTAAAACTATGATTAAAAAGTATTTTTAATTTTTGTTTAGAGTAATTATTAATTGTTACATCAATTACAATTAAATCAAAATTCGACTAATGGATTAACTAGATCAATATTTAGAATATAAACATTTTATAATAATCATGCTCTCTCTCTGTTTGTGTGTGTGTTTGTGTGTGTGTACTACTATATGATCTTTAGTGGTATAATTCATTTAATTGTTAGATAGAAATCATTAATATGATATTGTTTTTATTTGTAAGCATATATTGTGGGAAATGCTTCTAATGTTTTGACAATAACAGAAATCCTCAGTGCTCACCTGGTTGGGCCGACGACGTGTGTCGAAGGTGCAGCTGTGTAATATCACAGTATATAATATATCTAATATTATGTATTTTATTGTATTCTGTTGTTATTCATGCCTACATATGTTAGCAGTTATTTCAGGGCTACAAACCAGAAGAATGAATAAGAAACTACAATTGAAATATATATGAGACTGAAACATTAAAAATAATTAGGACTGTGTTTTATATGCACAGTTGTGTATCTTGGTGATCACAGATGATCGGTTAGTCCACCTAATCAATACTTAGTGACAGACGGCGTGTATCGACGACAGACTGCTGCGTTACAGACGGCAGACTGTCTGTGAGGACTCTGTTTACTCCGCTCGCCGTCTGCTGCCAGCCTGCGAGGAAAAACGCGTCCGCAGCCTGCCACGCCGAACCCTCTCTTCCTCAAACTGACCAATCATGTCGCACCTCGCGCCGCATCCCGAACCCGCTCACCCCGCAGCACGAGCATCTCCATGGAAACACACACAGACGAGGTATGAGTGGTGATCCCTGACAGGACCGATAGGAGGGAGGAAGGGAGCCGAGCAGGTGTCGCCATGGTGATCTGGAGACAGAGGGATACTCCAGCGAGCAGCTGTTGCCATAGAGACACAGAATGCATGTCATCCAATGCTCAGCGCGATAGAAATGGAGGAGGATTCAGCGAGAGAGCTCAAATCTGAAAACGCCGATCACTGGCTGGTTAATCAATTAGTTTACTGACTAAAAATCAATCTTCACTAATGATCAGATCATGTCAAAGTCAGCAAACATAAGACTGTAGCGACCCACTTCTGAAAACCTGCTCCCCAAACCTATAATCACAGCTGTGACCATCACACCAGCTGAAGATGACGTGCTTCCCTCTTTGTGTTTGCACTGATTCATTCTGATGTTCGGGCTTTCTGCTGCGTGAGGACGAATCTTTACTAACAGCTGTAACTCCGTTCACTCGACACCAAAACATCCTCGAGGAGATCAACACGAGTTCAGGAGCAAAAATCGGTCCAAAGGTGAAGAACAAGAAGGATGTGTCAGCTGTAAATACAGGGGCTTTGACTCTTTAGATCGGTTTCTTTTTTTTCATGTTTCATTTTAAAGCCCTACAGTAGTTTTTTCTTTGCTTCGCCCATGTGTGCAAACACGCACACGTATGTTCATTTATCATGTTTTTCTTTCTGTCTTCAATATTTCACTCTATACAGTCAGATAGCATAAACACCAAACAACTGAATAATTACTACATATTTTAATTTGATCTTATTTACAAGTTACATATTCATTGTATAAGACGCGATAATCAATGGCACTATTAATATCACTCAAAATGAATGGCGGCATCACGTGTATGTGCCATTCTCATCTGTTATTTTCCTTATAAACATGTATGATAAATAAATAATGCACAACTGTAGAAATCAATGAAAAACAGGAATTCCTGCCAACTCAAGAAAATA
>NW_005187578.1:733466-750504 GCF_000239375.1 Pundamilia nyererei | reverse complement strand
GAGCTCTTCAGAGGAACATGGCCTTCTGATTTTTCTCTTATTTACCGGAAGGCTTAGGAAGGCTTTGTACCAGCTCAGTGAACTCAAAACCGACATGTTTAACTTTTAAGGTGGTTTGGCAGAAGATCACATCAGGTCCTCGTGCTGTGAGCTGAGAATAGAAATGTATGGCTAGAAGTTTGACTGGAAAACTAGGAAAACCACGGCCTGGTCTGATGAGGCAGTGTTTATGGCGAGGCTGCAGATTGTTGCTGTAGATTTGGCGTCAGCTCCATTGACCTGAGTTTTTCAGAATCACAGTTTTTGTATTTTGTAATGGCTGTTTTCAGCAGGATAATGCAACATGTCACAGTTCAAACCGTTTTAATGGCAGCGTGAATGGAAAGCTAAGAAACTGCAGAGAAAATGTTTCTTTTTACTCGCAGCAGAACCTCAAAGGGAGAATTTTAATGTCTTCAAGAAGTGAGACCGTTTGCTTTTATGTTAAACTACACGTTGTGCTTTGGCATCTGTACTGGTGTCATGGTGTCAAGCCTGCTCCAACTCAACCTTCTTTCAAGGATGACTTTTTTCTTTTTCATTCAAACCACAACCTTTTTATAAAATTACCCAAGGGGTTTCAGGCTCTGAACCATAGACTGTATATAAAAGATGAAATCATGGTGTCGACTATTTGTTTTGGATTCCACATTTTAAAGGCTCAACATTCAAGTTTTCATGCTGCAATATTAGTTTTTGAAGCTTGAAGTAACCATATTTAGAAAAAAGGGTGGAGTGATAAGATGTTAACTGGTGCTACATAGCCTGACCTACACAGCAGACAGCGTCTGCGGGGAATTTACTCACTTTTGGAGGGAGACTCAAGTGGCCACTAGAGGAACTGCACTTTGTTCTGAACCTTTTTCCTCATAGGCATCATTTTTCCAGAGGCTGCAGTTTGACCTGAAGCTAAACAGCAGAAGAAAACGTGAAATTACTCTGATGCAGAAAATGGACGGTTATGTAGCGTAATCTGAGTGATACGTCACCACATTCAGCAGTAGTGTGGAAAGCTGTTTCCACTGCTAGCATTGCTAACGTTAGCCACAATCAGAGAGCTAATCTGGTAGTTTGGATTGTATAGAAGGCTGTGCACACACAATGTCGCACATTTCACACTTCAAACTCAGCTCTGAATGGATACATGAACTGGATTTGTATGGGCAGCGGTCACTGACTCTTACATTCAGATATATATATCAGATACATACACAGTGGAGACTTACTTTCAGAAGTCTGAATGTAGCCAACTAACAGAGGCTCTCCGCTTTGGTGGCTTTGGATTGACAGAATGACGTCGCTGTTCTCCACAGATGTCGTGGTTCTATTGCAGAGAGGAGAGCCGGAGATGGACAGATGATTGCCAGTTATGATGATGCTGTACCAGCCTGTTGTTGTGAAGGAGGACCTGAGCCTAAAAGCAAAGTTGTAGATTTACCGGCCGATTATTTCAAGTGGCGGGAATAAGCTTTGTCCATAGAGTGGCTGAGTGAGGAGCTGGATCAGTCAATGCTCAGAGTAGAGCCACTAGTCCTCCTCATCAAAAGCAGCTAGTTGAGGTGGGTCAGCCAGCTGCTTACGATGCTTCCTGGATGCCTCAGAGTTGAGGTGTTTCGGTCATGTCCTACCAGGAGGAGGTCCTGGAGGAGAGATTAGGTCTCTCGGCTGTCCTGGGAACTCCTCAGCATTGCTCCGGATGATCTGGAGGTGGACCTGAAACAGGAAAGCTGCAGGTTGGATGGATGTCTTGATGGTGTCCAGGAACATTCTGCTCTCTTACTCGTGCATTTGCTCTCTGTCTTGTTTTGATTGATTATGTCCTGTAAATTTCATTTGTGGATCTAATTTGGACAAACACAGTGAATCTGCAGAGCCTCATTGACACAGTGTCCTGATGCGGAGCCACAGATTTAAACTCAGGAGAGTTCACAGAAACATGATGTACTGAACCTTTAAATAAGTCAGGCCTGTAACAGCACTTCCTGCCAGCCTCTAAATTGACATTTCTTTTGCTTTAATGCATTCGCACAAGCTAAAATATTGTCCTCAAGCTTTGGCTCAGCTCTCTGCTGCTGCTGCTGCTGCTGCTAACGAGCAGTTTGTTTACACGAAAGTTAAATTCAAACAAGACGAGTCCCTGATTTATCTTTGTGGGTTAAAGCGATCGATGCGTAGTAGAAAGCAGACGATTGGCTGCTCTGCTGCAGCTGAAACCGGCCCGAGGCGGTCTCCAGCTGTCCACATCTGTCCTCCAGGGTGGAAGCCTTTTCCTCAGACTTTGATCCAATACGAAGAACATCTTTAATAATGAGTGGCATTTATTCTCAGCCCACAGAATCAAAGAAACACCCACTCGCTTTGTGTTCATTTGTTTCTGATCAAACTGAGAAGTGTTTCTGTTTTTGCAGCATTTAATGTCTTTTTCTTTAATATAACGTCCCCTAAAAGACGATGCTGGTCTGTAAGTAAACACATTTTTCACTACGACTTGCTCTAAGCATCCACCAAACCCACACCTGTTTCTTTTTTAAAGAACTCATCCTTTCCTTATTTCCTTCTCACCTTTTTCTTTCTCTGATAATTTCTCCTTTGGCCTTCTTCTTATCATTGTCTCCTTCCCTGTCTGTATCCTCATTTCCTTCAGCTGTTCTGCTTTTCTTCCTTTACTCATTTCCTTTATTTCATGTTCTTTACTCAGTCTGTCCTTTTTGTCTTGTTTCCTTCGCTGCTTCTGTCCTTCCTGTCTTTGTATCCTTCAGTCTGACCTTCTTAATTCCTTAATTCTTTTATAACGTTTCTCCTTTGCTTCTTTCCTTCCCTTCCTATATCCTTCTTCCTTTCCTTGTTTTCTTTAGCCCATCTGACCTTTTTCATTACCTTTTTTCCTTCTCTGTGCTTGTCATATTTCCTTCAGCTCTTGTACCCTCTATGTCCTTATTTCCTTTACCTCACCCAACCTTCTTCCTCCTTTGTAATTTCTTCTTTCCTTGTTTCCTTTAGGCACTCTCACCTCTTTCATAACCTTATTCGCTTCAGTGCTTCTGTCTTTCTTCCTTTCTTTATTTCCTTTCCTTCCCATACATGTATCCTTCTTCTTTATTATTATACTTTTTTCCTTCTCTATGCCATTATTTTTTCTTTCTTTCCTTACTTCCTTCTCTTCTGTCCTTTGTTTTTGGTTACTTCAGCCCTTCGTTCCTTCCTTCCCTTGTTTCCTTGACTTCATATCCTTACACCTATCCTTGTAGTATAGGAAACCTCGGCCGACTCTCGGGGGTTCATGTCAGAGGAGCGATGCTCACACAGCATGTTCACGTTTCCCAGTCAGTCGTGCAGCTGAAGCAGTGCTTACGTGTGAGCGTGGGTGTCTAAACGCTGTGTTTACAGGCTCTTCCTCTCACGTCTGACCTCAGACGTTTAGCTGGCGGCCGACGGTGCCGTTCAGACGTCGGAGGCAGCGAGTCGAGCAGTGTTTCGTGTTAATGAGCGCCGCTGTTGGCCGACTCACTCTGATTGCCTACACCTCCGCCTGCCAAGCCTGTAATGGCTTCCCTGGCCTTGAGGGCACTCAGGTGACAAATTAGAGCGTTTGGCAGGCAAAACCCTCGCAGAACCGATGACACGCGCTCCATGAAAGGACTGCCGCTCATCGGAGGCCCTGCTGAATCGCACAGCTGTGGACTGTCGAGCATATGGACCGAATGAAGAGGCTCATCTAAACCTCTGACGGTCGGCTGAAAGGACGCAGAGACAAAGACGAAACGACTCCAGCTGAAGGGCCTGAAGCTGGAGTGGAAGAGAAACGAGGAATTTTCAGTGTCCTTGCTTTGACTCACACATGGCTCAACTAACCAATCACAAAACAGAAGGACTTAGGTGGGAGCCAACCAGAAAGATTGATGATAACATTTAAATCTGTTTTTAATTCAATGAGCAGAAATATTAAAGACAATTTATTTCAAATGTAAGGCCTATTTCGTTTGGGTCTTCTGTCCTCCTTTCCTAATTTCTTTATTTCCTTTCAGTCTCTGTCCTTCTTCTTTTTCCTATTTCCTTTGGCTTGTCTGTCCTTCTTCCTTACGTCCATTGGTTCATCCGTCCTCTTTTATCCTCGTTTCCTTCACTCTTTCTGTGCTTCTGCATTTCACTGACTTTTCTGTTTCTTCACCGTTCTAAATATATTCCTCTTCCTCTTCTTAGATTTCTATTTAGAGGTTCATTTCTGCTGTTTCGGGCAGGTACTTGTTTGGCACACAGAAGGCAGCATAGATGAGCGCCTAGTCCGGTGATGTTCACAGATCGATTACTGGAGCTGTTCTTGTTCTTGTTGTCGAACATAAATAAAAGAATATTAGTTCAAACAGATACACCTGCAGGGAGAGAGCGTCTTTAATTTTCTCAGGAAATGTAAAGAAACCATCACCTTATTTCCACTTCCTGTCGGGGACAGTTGGTCGCAGTGACGCCGACTCCCTGGCGATGACGTTACCTCTCAAGTTTGGATCTGGGTCAGTGCGTCTGCTTTCATAAATCCTGTAAACAAACACAAATGGCTGCTCGTTAGGAAGCCTCTCCACATCCCTCGGGACGTTTAATAGCACCATTTGTCATCATCGCGCCATTTTTCTGTTGATTACTTCAAAACAGGCCACGACTGTGACGCCGCGTCTGATTGATGAATGAGCATCAGAGAATGATTGATGAGTGAGCGATGCCCTTTAAGAACGACCGATCAAACACAGGAAGTATCCGAGTACTTTTACTTCACTAATCTGTACTTTAGTGTGATGCTACAGCGCGCCCTTCTCTCTGCCTTTAAGTGTGTTCATCTTTCTTCCTTTCCTTTCTTCCTTCTCTGCTTCTGTCCTTCCTTTCCTTATTCACCTCATGTTCTTCACTTCATCCTTGTTTTACTTGTTTCCTACATTTCTTCCTTTCCTTTTTCCTTAAGTCTTTCTGACCTATTTTGTTGTTGTATTTCCTTCATTCCTACTTTCTTTTTCCACTTTCCAGTGGTTCTTCTTCTGTTTTTCCCTCCCTTCTCATTTCCTTTCATGTGCCCTTATCATTTTTGTGTCTCTTCCTTCTCTCGTTCGTGCTTCTTTCATTCCTGCTTTATTTGAATTTGACTTCTTCTTTCTTCCTTGTATTTTACATTTATTCTCACAGAGCTTCAGACTTAGTCTGATCTGTCGGTTTGATTCTTTGTGTGAGTTCGGAGACATTTACATTTTACTGAAGTATGACTGTGGCAGCCATATTTGTCTTTCACTCATCTTTCCAACCAAGAGGCAGGGAGGCGTTACTGAACCTCATTTCCTTTGGAATGACCCTAATTATGCAGCCAGGAAATCTAAGATAATTAGCTCTCGGTATTTGAGATTTGGTCCTTAACTTTTCAAAGATGAGGTCAGTGGACTGCGTCAGTTTCCCCTCCAGAGGAAACTGTGGTGAGAAGTGTCAGTGATTTTAAACTGCTGCAGATCTGCA
This sequence comes from Pundamilia nyererei, assembly GCF_000239375.1. Taxonomy (NCBI): domain Eukaryota; kingdom Metazoa; phylum Chordata; class Actinopteri; order Cichliformes; family Cichlidae; genus Pundamilia; species Pundamilia nyererei. The sequence goes on along the minus strand of NW_005187578.1, from coordinate 744,975 downwards.
TGACTTTATCTGTTGGCTATGTTCACCCGTCGGCTCCCTCAGCTCTGCTGTTTGAGGCGAATGCTTCGATCAGACCCAGCGAGTCGAGGTGATCTGCATGAGCTGCTCCCATTTCTCCGGCTTTGTATCAGCAGCAGAATAAACATGAGCTCTGACCCAGAGTGACGGGAGGCAGTTTGATTCTCTGCAGTGACTTTCAAAGATGTTTTATTTACAGCGACCTGGAGTCAAGTGGCAGCAGACAAAAACCGATGGTATATTATTTTGGCTGCAGTGTTTTCAGCGTGCATTTCTGCCTTCAAACAGGGACAAAATCTCCAAAGCAGAAAGAATAATAAACCTTCACCTTCCTTTGGTAGCCAAATACACTGGAGACTGGAATAACCAGTAAAGAAGCTGTGAAAGATGAGTGATAGGGGCTGAAGTCGATGGAGAGAGCTCTAAAGTGACAGTCAGCTGGTATTCGGCTAAATCTACCATGGTTTAAAAAATAAAATCCTCTGTGAGCCTGAGGAGTCGCAGAGATCGGGTGAAATGTTTCATTAACGTGTGATCAATCAGTATGGTCAATTAGCAAAAACACGAAATAGCCATGAAAATAAATCATTTGTTCGTGTTCATTGACATCAACTGTCACGTTTTTTTTAATGAAGGCACAGATTCGTTCGTTGGATTTTAACAACAACCCACGATCTTTTAAAACTTGTTTCAAATTAATAAAAATGTTAAAGATACCAAATGAAGCAGAAATTTGTTGGGTGCAGGAGTCAAAATTGTTTAACTGGAAAATTATTAACTCTACCCAACCTTCACCCTCCAAATGTGGAGTTTTTCCACCCATTGAATGTGGACAATATTCATTTCGCAATATTGGAAACATCAGTGCATCTGAGACCAGACGGGTGAAAAATAAAGGTTCATGTACAGGAACATAAATCACTAGTTTGGAGGTTGTGACGACCAAACGAACTGCCGATCCATAAAGCTTCCAGTCGAGTTTTGTTTTTATTTTTCTCTGTTTTCCTTCAACCCGTGTTTTTTCACGGCGCTGCAGGCTTGTCTGGACTTTTCTAAGTTTTCTTTAAAAGAAAGGAGCTTTACCCTGCCTACGTTTGCTGCTCATCTGCAGCCACTTTGCAACCCACCTTTACCTCTGTTTCAGCCTGCAGACCTCAGAGCCGTATTACCAAATATAAATTCTTGCTTATGTTAATAATAGCTTTGTTTTGACTAAAGTAGCTTCGTGTTTTGTTAACACTAAACTGCATCTGCAGTTCGTTTTAGACTTTTTCAGGATGAAGTCTCAGACTTATTTGTTTACCTCTCATCCAGCCGGCTGTAACGATACCTCCAACATGAAGTTTGTTTTCTAAACAATCATAAATAAAAACAAAACAACTGAATATGCCTGAAGTTATTATATGCTCGTGGTTTGAGTTTGCATTTAAAGTAATTTCATTTTTTCCGTTTTGTTATTCCCGGTCAGTTTTTTCTCCTTTGTAATTGTTTGTCCTGCCTTCAGTGGGTTTACCTGTGTTGAAATAATCTCCCCAGTGTCTAATTAGCCACCCTCCTGTGAGCACGCCCGTGTTCCTCCGAGTGCCCAGACTGTTTTTGTACTCGGAGTTTCCAGACGTCTCCTGGCGCTGCTTGTTTTTCATTACTACTGTTTTTTTTCTCTTTTTTTCTTCTTTAAATGTGACCATAATTTTAAAAAATTACGCTATAATCAATGAGAGCTAAATCTAGTGATTGAGACCACTCAGAAAAATGTGTACTGATGTCATAGATCAATAGAAGGTCATTAGCTCATAGTTACTTTGAGTTACTTTGGGATCTGAATTTTATTTTTCCAATGACCAACAGAATTAAGGCGCTAACATATGTACTCCTCCACAAAACATAGACGAGTCCCCCCACCAGGACAAGACATCTGCACATCTGCATCTTAAGGTCAAAGGTCAAACAATCCAGTTTTGATGTAATCAATGCATTTAAAATATACACATTTTAACTCCACATTTCTTAACTCCAGCTGGCTTCTGTTGTCTCAAAGTTGAGATGAGTTTAACTTACTCTACCTTATCAAATTTAATTTGGCCCATTTCCGACTTTCAGGTGTTTCTCACCTTCCTGCTTCCCCCTCTTGTCTCCTCATCATCAGCAGCCTCAGTTAAAAAAAATGTAAAATAAGCACAGATCACAGGAGTTTTAAGTCACTGAAATGAGTGAACTACAGGGTGCAAAACACTCAAAGGTTTACCTTACTTATCATCTCTACCAGCTAATGTGACTTAGCTGGTAGAGATGATAAAGTGACAGTCTGACCTATCAGATCCCCCGAGATGAAAGCCAAGCTCAACATAAGGAGTGTGATCTATTTTTAGGATGAACGACGTCCTTGTTCAAATCATTGAACACTCATAAATCTTTATCAAGCAGACACAGAAGGAGAGATTAAAACAGAGCTCCACTGATCTCGTCCAACCTCTGAATTCAGTCCCGTGAGGCCACTGAGGACTTCATGGTGGGACTGTACGAGTCGATTTGATTGGCGCTTCACAAGGACGGAGAGAAACTCAAAGTCAGCACTCGGCTTGAGTGTGATGCATCCAGCAGGTAGATGTTTTCCTGAGTAATCAGCATCATCTCTGCAGCTTATTGACTCCTCGGCTGCTTTAGGAGACTCTCTGATGTGGGTTTGCTGCTGTGGCTTTTTTAAAGCTAATTAAAAAATATTCTATAATTAGCTTAAATGAATCTGATTAGTTTGACTAATTATCTCATTTTGTTTGCTCAATCAGGGAGTGAGTAAACACTCAAAGTAAGTGAATCACAAAAGTCAAACCGGGCCTGTGATTGAGTCTTGTGACTGAAGACCTCTGTTTTTACAGTAACTAAATGCTAGCTAACATTAGCTTAGACACTACCTAATGGTCATTTATTAATGGTCATCAACAAATAACAGGCCTTTAACACAACACAAACTCTACATAAAGGCCTAAAAACAAGCACTCATGAGGCTTTAGATAAGGCTTATGTGTGCTTTTGTTAGCAATAAAAGGTACACGTGCTAAGGTTAGCCTGCTAGCTAAAACGTTGAGTTTTAGTATTCAATTTGTTAGCAGGTAAGCTAATAATAGCACCAGCCAAAGGAAGGAAGTTTTATCCACAAATACTGTAAAAGTTGATCAGAACTCCCAGATCTGAAAAGTGAAGCTAACACAACAATGTTTAAACATGGTTTTTAAATTTGGTTTTTTACTAATGGTGATATCAATAGTGGCTAAAAGACTTTTAGTTATGTTAAGGTATTGCAGGTACGTGGCTACTAACAATGTTAATGTTAACTTGTGCATGATTTTGGATGTTTGACAGTCATGGTGACAATGTAGAGTAAAGCCCAGGCACACGGGCCTAGAGACTAAAGTCCTACTCGTGCAGTGGGACTTAGTCGTGCAGATCTACAGACTGGTCATTGACCCCACTGGCAGCCATTTGTCACTAGGGATAAATTTCACCAGGTGGTTGGCAGAAACTTCTTTGTGATTGCTTTGATTGCTAAAAATATTGCTGGGGTCCTAGTTTGAATGGAAGCGACAAACTTGTGTAGAAACACTGTCCAGCTACTGTCCAATCTGTAGTGAAACTGAAAATACTGAAGATAAGAAATCTGAACCCTGATTCATCCATCGAGTGATTGGGTAAATAAGACTAGAAGTACCAGTCCATCTACTAATCTGTTCATGAGAATAAATTCTCATGAAGCTGTCTGAAGCTGTCTGGCACACACACATGCACAGATACACAACTACAAACACACCATGCGCCAGTACATCCAGGGGTCAGGATATCCCCAGTGAAACACCATGTTCTGCCTGATCAGCAAATCCCAAATCACAGCCTGAATATCTTTTTCCTGTCTCCAGCTGCTGGGCCGTCCTCGGTGGGGGAGGATGGAGGGAAAGGGGGAGGTGCTGGAGGTGAAAGCCATCACTCCCAACATGGTTTTCTGTCAGGATCGCTGCAAATGCCTGTAAATCTCACCTTCTGTCAGCTTTGAGAAGCAGTGTTGAGGTCAGCAGGGAGTCTCCTGGGAGACGGAGCATTCAGGGAAAATGAATCCATATTTCAGAATGCTTCCCAGATAAATCAATAAGGGCAGAATGCATTTTCCAAAGTCATCAATAAAGGTGAAGCCCAGTATTCTAACCAATGGTGAAGGTAGGAGGAGAAGATGTCTTTGTAGATGATAAAGACAGGAAGTGACCCGATTGATCAGTTACTTCATCAGTAAATTGTCGGGTATTATTCCGAATACAGAGTGAGAAACCCAAATCACATTTTTCATAAACAGACTCCTTGTACAGAAAAAGCCTGACAGACATGTCACATGAAGTAGAGAAAAGCTAAAGTTAGCCAGCTAGCTAAGCTGTTAGCTTTATCTACTGAAGTGTATCTGATAAAATGGAAATTTTACCCTCAGTGAATTGCTATGATTAGCATTAGCATGATCTTCAGTTCATCAAGAGATCGTTTTTTGGATGAAACCCTGAGCTGTATTTCTTCTGGCTAATGTTAGCTAACACTAGCTTGCCTGACAATACAGATAAATTAAAAGCTAGCTAACAAACCAGATACAAAGCACATGACTGGATGAGGTCGGCTAATCTCTATGAAAACCTGCTCTGGAAAACAAAATCCATTTGTAAGTTAAAGTTTCAGGTTATTAACTCAAAATTTTGACTTACCTGTGACTTCATCGCATGCTTTATTGACGTTATACAGATAATCTGGTTATCATGTATGCAGGTCTTCCATTTACTCGTACAGCGTACAATACATACAATATATGATCATGAAACGCATCACGGATAACAACAAAACAGGCCACAGCTTTAATGTAACAGTTGTCTTCATTAGTTTACTCTAATTTACCTGGGTTCAAAACCAGGGCCCAACCAGCTGGAGGGTGTTGGGTTCAAACCCGTCAGCTCATGTCTGCTCACAGGATCACAGGTGGGATCGGCTCCAGCGTCTGTGACTGAACTGGTTCAGAAAATGGATGGTTGGATAATTTAACTGTTTGATAAATCAAATCTGATCACTCTGAACTGAAGTGAGTGTCTAATAATAAACTCACCCAGGTAAAGAGTAGCTCGTTTTTTCAGTTTTGTAAAATTTCATTTCCAAAGCAGAAGTTTCAGATATTGAAGTCCTAAAACTCCCTGTAACATTTAAGTGAGTCAAAGAACTGCGGCTGTCAGCCAGCAGTGAACACCAGGCTCGCTCTGCTTCATAGCAGCACGTCAATGATGTTTGACTGTTTGCAAACGTCTTCCCACAGATCCTCTCATCTCGTCCTTGTGACTGCAGTCATTACCGCCGGTCCTGCTGCTGTCCTTTCCCACTAGTGTTTGCATATTACTGAGCAAATTAACTGCCAGAATTGCGTCGTCGGCACTCTTTATTGAATCTCGTTGGCAAATTGGATGTTAGGAAACCTCAGGGGTGGTATCAGCACCGGGCATAGCTGAGGATCCGCCGGGCCGACACAGGGAAGGTGGATTAACGGAGAGAGTGGAGTTTAGGTGGGATGACCTCATCATTCCTGCCACATAACCTCTAATAACAGTAAACCATTCGTCCACATAAACAGATAAACTAATTAAATCTGAACTTTAGGTTTTAGCTGTTTCAATTTTTAGTCACAAAACTGAAGGGAACTGAAGGCATTTTGTATGATTGGAGTATAACTATCCATCCTTTTACTTTTGGACATATTTCAGTATCTGCAGTGGCTTTTTTGAGCTTTAAAACTAAAGGATTTTACCTTGTAGCTGTACTCTGTCTCCTTTAGTTGGGTCATTGTTTGATTCTGGCCTTGTGACGCTTTATTTATCGCATATGTCAAACGCTCTATAAGCTGTTCCAGGCACTAGACCATTTTCTCAAAAACCAGTGCCTCTTCTTAGTGCGAATCTCCATCATTTTACCGATTCCTGCAGAGCCACCAGGTCCAGTCCCCTCTCATCAGTCACTCGTGACCTTATCACAAAGAAAATGGATGGAAAGACCGTTTTCTCCATCAGGAAACTCTTGATTGCCAATCACAGCACAGATTGGATGGCATGCTTCACTGATTTGTCCAACAGGAAGCTAATGGAGCTTCCAGGAGCGTTACACCACCTCACTGTCCCAGAAACAGGACTTTATAGCTAGATGCTTACTTTTGCCACTACTCTCACTGGAACATCAAAAAGCAGGATAGAAATCTGGTATTTCATAGTCTGTTGTTATGGGTCAGACCTCCTGAGGAAGCCACCTGGTGTGGATATCGATGGACTAGACTGGACTCATTTCATTCACTTGAGTCGGGCTTTCTGTCTGTGTGGAGCTGTGGATGATTGAAATGGTAAAGACTCTTCTATTGATTTATCTGTTTAACTCTGGCCCCACTCAAGAACTGGACTCTTCTTAAACCCATCAAAGCCATGTGGTCACTCCCGAGCCTGCCACGTCTTCTTTGGCTGACTTTTTTCCTGCGGATTCAGTCGGACTGTTTGATTTCCGCCCGGCTCCACTCGACATGTCGCCTCTAATGGGCATCGACGGCGCTCTGTGTGCCTTTTTGAACAAACTATTTGAAGACGAATAGGAAGCCGGTTGTGTTGCAGATCTGTATCTGTCGGATCATATCGAGTTAACATTGATCTGGTTGCGCTCGCTCCAGGATTATCTCTGTCCTCTGGATAACTTTGAGGAGAAACGCTCCAGTTTAATTCAGAGGACAGGAATGCAGGAAGGAAAAACTGTGACGAGTCAGAGAAACGTGTGACAGCCACATGTGCAAGCGCTCAACTATCACTGGTGGTGGTCAGAGGGCCCGGTGGCGCCAGTGTCCGGCAGCCTCGCCTCTGTCAGTGCGCCCCAGGCTACAATGTGGCTTGCCATCACCAGTGTGTGAATGTGTGTGTGAATGTGTGGATGACTGGATATGTAAAGCGCTTTGGGGTCCTTAGGGACTAGTAAAGCGCTATACAAATACAGGCCATTTACCATTTCTTTCAGGTCAATTCGATAAAGCTCTTCAGGCTGTTTGGCTGTGAAATATTGATGCTGTTATGATTGTGAAGCACTTCAGAAACTTCTCCGAGTTGTCGACACCGGCTAAAGGCAATACAACAGGCCATGAATGATTCAAGACTCAGGAATGGAAGGGTGAAGGACTGGAAAAGAATCTAAACGGTGGAGCAATCAATGGCTTTTTGAGCTCCACGCCTACATTTATGTAAACATGTACAGTAAAGGATCCTTCCCCCAAATATCCAAATCCATATCTTCCTCGAGATACTAGTCTTACCAGTTAATTAACTCTGCAGTGGCCAAACAAATTCACTAACAATTTAACCCCACAGAAAAACGTATACAGTTTCCTTTAATCTCATTTTCAACCATTTTTGTGCAATATCGAGTTAACCCAACTTATCTGTCAGTTGAGCTGCTTCATCTTCGTCTGCCTTGAAGCTTCTTTTCTGCACTTATTTTTAGATTTGAACCATTTTACATCAGTGACCCTGATGAAATACTGCAGTAAATACTTGATTGGATTAGGCTACAGTAAGTTAAAAACCAAGAAGCCTTTATTTGGACTCTAATTGCACGACTCGCGTCTTAACATCAACGCCTGTAGTGTTGCGAATTATGCAAATGATAACATGTTCCAGAGGTTCTTATTATCAGTGGCTGTCCCGTGGCTGCTGTGAAGCTCTTGGATGAGTTGCTTTGAAATGACCCCATCACACCCGAGCTGAGAAAGAACAAAATAATCTTTTGCAGAGCTGATGGTGGCGAGTAATGGGCGCTCTGGATAAATGTTAATTGGCTGCCTTCCTGCGGCTGAGTTTGCTCAGCGCAGTTCGGGGTCGTATATCATAGCTGGGCGGTTAACTCCAGTGTACCTGGAATCCAGCCACAGTGTGATCGACTCTACAGGAGCATTTAAATAGCCATTTGTATGTGTGCATCCAATTAATTTGAGCTCTGGAAGCTAAATATAAGTGTAAGAGTAGCAGTACGAGCTTTTTAAAATGCAGCATTAGACCGTGGAAAACTGAATATTTAGGTGGTAGGGCACAGAATGAGAATTAGGGGATTCATCAAGTGGAAATGACAATAAATAGTTTATGCTCTCATTTTATTATAGAGGACAACTAATATGTTTTTATTAAGGCTAAAACAGGAGCTACTGAACTGCACAGAGAGTTTTTCTTTCCTGTTTTAAAGCTCATCTTGATGTATTTAGCGTTCGTGTCATTAGTCACACAAATGAAGGAGGATTTAACTCTTATAATTACTACATTTTCTCCAGTTAGCTGAATGTGTTTGATGTTTTGTGCTGCACAGGGGGCTCTATTTCATCCACTGACCCACCTTCACCCCTGCCTGTCTTTGTGCCTCCCTCCCCCTCACCTCCAACCAGTCGCAGCAGATGGCCCCGCCCCTCCCTGAGCCTGGGTCTGTTGGAGGTTTCTTCCTGTTAAAAGGGAGTTTTTCCTTCCCATTGTTAAGTTTGTACTCATAGGAGGTCCTATGATTGCTGAGGTTTGTCTGTATTATCTTGGGGTCTTACAATATTAAGCGGCTTGAATTGATTTGTTGTGATTTGGTGCTATATAAAAAAATGAATTGAATTTGGGCCTTTATTCTGTTGTTCAGAGGCTGGAATATGAAGCCTTAAATACTAAAATTCTTCTGTTACTCTAATGTCCTCCAAATGTGAGTCATTCCCCATAGACTCCGATGTTAAAATTTCCCAGCCTGCTGCAAAAACAGATTAGACTCTATGGACAGTTTAACACCTGTACAGGTGGTGTTACACTTCTGTTAAGGGTGTGGCTCCTTTGATTGACAGCCCAGTGTGCTTCTGTTGCATCCAGTCCTACTCCACAGTAGAAGATGCTCTGTGGAGAGTATCTTCTACTGTTGCGACTTGATCAGATCGCTGGTATCTTGTTTTTCCCTGCCTTGGTTTTAGGACTGACCTTTGCTAATTTAAACTACTGCACCGCTGAGTCACATTTGGTGTTTTTTAGAACAGTTACCAGTCAATAATATGTCAAAGAAGTTTTGGTGATCAACCTGCTGTGACTTGGCAGCTCTGTTTGTTTTTGTGTTTGTTGCTCACCATCTTAGTTTGTAGTGTAGCTTGCTAATTAGCTAGCTAGCATTAGCTGATAACCTAGCTCGTCACCTTCTTATCTCAGTTTGTTCAATTCTTGCTCCAGAAAACCAAACCAGCTGCTGTTTTATACACTCTATACTCTCTGTACTTTGTTCTCTGGCTTTCATGAAGCTTCCTGATATTTTAAGTCAGATTACTGCAGCTGGTAAGTTTCCCTCCTGGTACGAGCCGTGGCCCACGTACCACAGCTGAGAAGGCTTTGCTCCATCCCAGATTTCCTGTTTTCTTACTTTAATGTTAGTGGTAACTAATCGAGGGCACTGGTGGCTCCTATTGTGGATGTCTGTGGATAGTACGTTTTTGTTTTTGTTTTTAAAGTGTGCTTTATATTGTTTGTTTGTTTGTTTGTTTTTTGGGGGGGGGGGTGTTTGTTTCATTCAGTTTCAGGGGTAGCAATCATTAACCAAGACATACAAGTCTTTTATGTGATTTTTTTTTCTATTTTTTTATTTTTATTGTTATTGCTTATTTGTTTATTGATTTATAGGGATTACATCAGGCTATGATTTTGCTGTTTCCACTGCAGTAATTGATTCATGCAGCTTGTTTAGAAAGTCAGACCTTTTAACACCATCATGTAAACATCACTTGGTGACCTCTGTGCAGCTGTTTACAGTCAACTGTTACTCATTTACTGTGCACGTTGAAGTGTTCAGCTCTGTAATGGTGACTCACATCCTGCTGGCTCACAGGTTAAACATGACAATCACATGAGTGAATAAAAATCTGCATTAGCGTTTGCATGCAGTACCAGGCTGGGGTTTTTATTTCACTGGTTATTTACTGATGATGATCAATGATGCTGCTGCATAGCTGGATTTTTAATAATCATGTGACCACCAACCAGCGCGTACTCGAGCACAAGGTGAACAAATGTGATAACAGCCTCGCTTTACTTATTACACTACAGGTCCAAGAGGTGATTTATCACCCTGGATGCTGCTGTGTTTGGACAAAGAGACTGAGTGCTTTGCTTAAGGGCATTGGAAATTGATGCCACCTGTTAGCCTGCTAACTGGCGTCATGATAAATATGCTTGAATTTGTTTAATTAATTCTCGCTTCCACCTTAAAACCAAAACTGGCTGATCTGTCTGCGGCGCTGCCCCCAGGCTCTTAAATCCAGCATCATGTCGAGCTCTGCTGCTCATGATTGTACATCAGCTCTTGTGTACAGACCCTCCTACGTTCTTCCTCCTACAAGCCTTCTACAGGGGAACAATTGTCTATACCTTTTTTTTCTGTCATATTGTTTATCCTGTTCTTGGAGGCTGTTCATATTAAACAGTTATTATTGTACGATATTATCGTATCAGGTCAGGGTGTGTAAAGGAAATCCCTATGAGCCAACAGCTCAGACTGGAGCCGGCTCTAAAAACTCAGCTTCACTCAGTTTTTTCTACTTCTGGTGCTGTATGATGTCATAGAGATCCCACCAACCTGCTGTTCCAATGTGTTGTTTAGGGGCAGCCAATCAGAGGACATTTTTCTTAAAGGCAGAGGAGCTAGGCTATCTTTCTGGAGCTGGACTGAGCAGAATAGGTCTCCTTTAATTGTGCTGCTTCACTTGTGCTTTTGTAGTTGTTATATTTCTAATGTAATGTCCTTTAGATCAGCTCCTATAGTTTTCAAATGTGCTGCATAAATACAGGTGACTTAAACTGACTTTGTTGGTTTGTCCATTGAAATTAATGGCAATATTTTTTCCAAACCAAACCCTTTTTTTAAAGCGCTGTGTGCAGATTTCACCGTAGCAGTGGGAGGTTGTCAGTGAGCCTGCTGGCTTCACAATTATCTCACAATTTGTTTAGTTTAAAGGAAAATTCTGCTGTTTTTCTGATGCTGTGTGGTTAGCGGGCCTGCTCGGTGGAGATTAGTCTGAATTCAGCCAGTTCTGAAGGACTCATCTGCCAGGCACACATTCATTATGCAACAGAGAGCCTGCAGTACAATCGCTGAAGTTAAACCGATCAGCACGAGCAGCAGGATGAACGCTCCTACCCGGTTAAATTAAAAAGGCGGAACGGAAAGAAATGAATTTTGCTATATATGTGCTGTAATTTAGCCTCATTTAAATGAAGCTCTGTGCATGCAGTCAAATTAAACCTGAAATTAACAAAAAATCTGAAGTGTGCTAATAAAATGTTCGTTCTTTGTATCTACACTGTTTTCTGATCACTGCGGCGTGCTTTCTGTATGTTTATGTCACATTGTTAAATAAGACTGTATAATTTTTCATTTTTAGACCTCATGTTACAGTAAGCAG
>NW_005187578.1:732476-733215 GCF_000239375.1 Pundamilia nyererei | reverse complement strand
CAAGTTTGATGAGGATGTTTTTGTTGGGTTTTTTTAGTCTTTATCCTGGAGTTACTCCTGCAGGTTTGAGTAAATGTGATATAAACACATTATAATATAATTTATCCCCCCGTGCATAAATTAAAGGGAGACGTGGCCCCCTCTAGTGGTGACAGTAAGACTGTGCAGTTTCACTCTGAGTGATTTTTTTCCTGCACTCTGTAGTGTTTGTGTGTCCTGCACATGAGTGTCGTGCATTATTGTAACGGAATGTTTTTCCTCTTGTGTGTCTGCAGGTTTTTAATCGTTCTGGGCTGTTTGATTCTGGCCATACTGACCACATTCAAGGAACACGAGAACGTGTCGGCACACTGGCTGGTCATACTGGTGAGATTTCATTTCTTCATTTATGTTTGTATCTTTTTTTTATATATATATATATATCGTTCCACTAAACAGAAGCTTTTTTTAATGTGCATCATCAGACGCATGTTTCACTCAAATCAGCAAATTTGACCTTTAAAAAAAATGTCAAATTCAGGGGTCGCAGGGTGCTGGAGCATAAAATCTGGTACTTGCATTTCACATTTAAATAAACTAAACTCAGCTGATATAAATACTTATAATATAAATACTTCACTGTTTTAAAAAATAAATAGTGTAAAATGCAGATACACAAACATTAAAAGGACTGAAATAGGACTGATAGTAATGAGCAGCTGTAAAACATGAGTAAGTAAATCAATAAATGGTTAGAGGA
>NW_005187578.1:725326-730215 GCF_000239375.1 Pundamilia nyererei | reverse complement strand
ATATATATTGTAATATATCTATATCACTAAAGCACTTCTGGATGGATGCAAACTGCATTTCGTTGCCCTGTACCTGTGCATGTGCAATGACAATAAAGTTGAATTCTATTCTATTCTATTCTATTCACAAGAGTGAAAATCAGGATTGTTTCAGTTGTTAGACCATACAGAGTGTAAAGGTGGACGTAGCTACTGTGACGTAAATCTTTACATAGCAGCAAGATGTGCTCCGTCATAATGTGTTTTTGATGCGATGCTGCAGCACGTGGGTGTCAGTTTTCCTGTAAAACAGTTTTTTCTTTTACGTTTTCTGGTTTTAATGACAGCAGCTCTGCAGATGAAGATGAAGCGACTCTCACTATTTTGCAGACTTCTCTGCAGTTTTTGGGAAACGGCTTTTGGATGATGATGATGAGTTTTCGATTTCCTGCAGATGCCTTGACCTATAAACACAGAAATAGTCTTCCAGGACAAGAATTACAGCTTGTGATGCCATGAAAGGCTTTTTTTTATTCATCACCAACCTTTAAAATCTGATCCAGGCTCTAAAAGCTTTAGACAGCTCCTCTGTTCAACCATCCAGCTTGGTGTAATAACCAGCGTGCACTGACGAGTGGTTACTGAGTGAGTCTGTGTGTGCAGTAACACAGTGCACACAGGGAATATACTTTATGTTAATAATACCCTCCAAATATTTTACAGCTAATATAATGTGCTGTGCGGCACTTTGAAGGAAGAAGCATTCACATTAATTCTCCTTGTGTGTTAAAACCATTAAACGTATTAGGAGCATCTCATCGGCGTCTTTATGTTCAGCTCCTGTTAGGAACTCGTCGTCCCACAAAGACGACTGAATCAGCGTGTCGGGTCAGTCTCATTAACCATGTGAAGAAAGCTTTTCCCTGACAGTCTTTTACGCGAGGTTTTGTCTGCTGTGTTTTCGGCTCAGACATCTTCGTGCTGATTGCCTCGGTGCCGGTGGTGGCGGTGCGTAACCAGGGAAATGTGCTGGCCACGTCCCTGCGCAGCCTGCGCTTCCTGCAGATCCTGCGGATGCTGCGCATGGACCGGAGAGGAGGGACGTGGAAGCTGCTGGGCTCCGCCATCTACGCGCACAGTAAGGTAGGCGTGGACCCGAGCACACTTCCTGCTTCCTGACGTGTGAGCATTTTAAAGGAAGTTGCTGGAAAACATAATTATGGAAATGTGCACTTCTCTGGAAGGAGTCGGCTGTCGCTCTGAGACGACTGAAAGTGCTTGAAGTATCGAGTAAAGTGTAGTGAAGCGCTCACATGAGCTGAAGATGTAAAGAAACTAAACTGGAAGCGATTAGAAAGTTTATGGGAGTTTGCAGGAACTGACTCAGATTTGAAGGTAGCCTCAGGTGGACATTAGAGGAACTGCGGCTGTTGGCTTCATTTCTCAGACCCGGAATCTGCTGCTCAGCTGTGAATGTGTAAATAATGAATTAGAACAGTCTTTTATTGGATTTAAAATAAAAAAAATATCAGCTTCTTTCAAATATTTCCCTGTTTTCTGCAGGAGCTGATCACAGCCTGGTACATCGGCTTCCTGTCTCTCATCCTGGCGTCCTTCCTTGTCTACCTGGTGGAAAAGGATGACGCCTCTGTGAGCATGTCTGACCAGGAGAACCCCACGGCCCAGCCCAAAGAGCAGGACTTTGACACCTACGCTGATGCGCTTTGGTGGGGGCTGGTACGTGCATTAAAAAAACAAGCTCCAAGTTTACGACTAACACTGCACTCAGTGAATTAACATGCATATTGTTGAAATTTTGTTGCTGGAAACAAAAAATCCTGTCTTGAATTCTGCAAATTATTTGTCTGGAAATGATTTTGGCAGCTTAGAGGTGAGAGTAGATTTGGCTGCAGCTCGGTGGACAGATGGTGCCTGGCCAAATCATCAACTGCTAATATTTTGGCTTTAAATCAAATCTGGGATTTCTGCCAAGAGGACAGGAAAAAATCAGGTTTTAGTTTCTAGTAATGTGCCGGTGGAAAGCCTGAGGGTTTCCGGTGAATCCCGTTTGAAAGCTCGCAGAGCTCTGAGCTTTAATGAGGGCCTCTGGCAAGGGAAGCACCAATGCCTCATTAAAGCGACCGTCCTTCAACCAGAGAAGCCAAAAGTTCAAGCTCCATGACAGCGAGCATCTGCGCCGCCAGAATGTCCTCCAACAAGATGTTCCACTGTCACCGCCTGCTTTTCAGGGCGATCCTCTGACTCCGGGAAACACTGAAGAGCCCTTTAACGGATCGATACGAAGGTCACAGAGAGAGATGAGTCTCCACGGAAACATTACTGCAGAAACGAGGACGGCGAGGCTGTTGTGTCGAATTTTAGTGATTTAATTTAAAAGATTTTCTGCCTGTGTTTTATCTTGTGTTTTTCAGATCACACTGACCACCATCGGCTACGGGGACAAAACCCCAAAGACCTGGGCTGGGAGGCTGCTAGCCGGCACCTTCGCTCTGATCGGAGTGTCCTTCTTCGCTTTGCCTGCAGTGAGTGCGCTCTCCTCTACACACCGCTGCTGATGGTGCAGGGTTTCATTTAAGTCCGAATAAATCAATCAATACATACTCATGCTAGGAAATCTGTCTCGTATGAACTGCACAAGTAATTCTGACCTTTTTATTTATGAAGAAAAAATGTGCAACACAAGTTGATTGTAACACTTTAATGCTAGATTATTAGTAAGTTTCGCCTCTTTCAGTATAAGAAAACAGTCATTTCTCTCCCGGGGCATCAGTTAGTGCCGTGATATCAACCACTGGTGTCACTCGTTTATACACCAGGCGTCCTCTGGTCCCGGGGTTATGATGTGTCACTCTCTACCTTCTTACTGTGCAGGGCTATTGTTAATAAAGAGCCTTACTTTACACCCACAGTTTACCGACACTCGACCAAGTGAAAGCAGGTCTCAGTGGGACTCGAACCAGAGCCTCCACATTCTGGAAGCATCAGTTACTCTGCGATGAGAACATGTGGGTAAAACATGTTCCCACTGAAGGTTATCAGCTGTAATCAGTCCCATGGATACAGCTAGCAGAGCACCGCCCTGCACCTCCTTAATGACCAGGAGGTCATGTGTTTGCATGTATGTGATACACGAGCAGCCGAGTGAATAAGTACGTGTAAAACATCTGCTTGCGTTGGTTGATGTGGACAAAGGAGGACTTTTGAGCCAAGCTGTGACCTTTTGCTAACCCTCACCAAGATAAAGGCGAGGTGTTAACATTTTGCTCGGCACTGGCGTCCGACAGCACGACAGGAGCACTGAGCGACGTGTTTTCTGTTTTTATGGCTGCAGGGTATTCTGGGCTCGGGCCTGGCTCTGAAGGTCCAGGAGCAGCACAGACAGAAGCACTTTGAGAAGCGCAGACATCCGGCTGCAGGCCTCATCCAGGTGAGACGCTACCTGACGGCATCGGCATCTTTCTGCGTGGTCCAGCTGAGACTTTCTATGTTTTCTGGACTCAGTTAAGCTGAGCGCTGTTATAACTTCTGGTTGATCTCCTGTCTTCCCATCTCAAGTCTGCCTGGAGATATTATTCCACCAATCCAATCAGGGAAGACCTTATTGCCACTTGGAGGTTTTACGAAACTGTCATCTCTCTTCCCTGTTTCAGGTAAGTACCACAAAACACAACAGTTACTTTTATAGTCCTCGTGCATTACCTTAAGTTTGCAAACAACATTAAATATGTTGTTTTTTGTTTGCATCTGCAGATTTGACACTAAGTTGATTGACCTGGAGAGGTTTACTTTTAGATTTCTTTGAGTAAGAAGCAAAAGAACTCAAATTAAAATTTTCATTAAAGATTAAACATAAAAGACGAATCAGCTGTTTGCTCTATTTTGGAACATCAACCAAGAAAAATGCACTCGGTGGATTTCAAAATGAGGATTTTTGTCGTGCTTTGGTCCTCTTCTGACTTTTAGTCTTTATCAAAGGATATTTAAATCCTACGTTGCATGCAGATACCTGATTTTGATCCTTTCCTCTCTCCCCGTCCACAGGAAGGACACCTTGGAGGTCATGGCGAGGTAGGTCACCGTTTGGTGTCCATGCAGAGACACAGTTAATCACACAGAGCTGTGTCTAAAGTAAATGCTTTCTGACGGGGCTTTAATTAGCCCCACATGCTGGAGAGACTAATGAACATTTCCTAGAATATCTCACCCTGCGCGCCTTTAAATAGCTTCCTGTATTAATTCACCAGTCGGATAAATCTCGGGGCTAATGGCCGTGGGACGTATGAATTTTGAACGCCCACGCGTCCCTCTGCCTTCCACATCAGCTGCTTTAATGACATTTAAGCTGAGAGGTTTCTGTGGAAACCTATTAGCGAGTCCATTAGTTGTGTTTCAATTATGAGTGACAGTTTAGATCTTGTAATTAGGGCCTCAGAAGAGGTCTATGGGTTTGACTTTTCATTTTTCTCCGTCCTGCTGAGCGACATTAATGAGTCTCCACATCAAAAAGTGTTGTGAAACTCCGACTGAGGCTTTCGGTTTGAGGAGCAGATTGAACTTGAGCTGCTGCAGATGTGTCACCGCGGTTATCGACATATAATGATATAATGAGGTAATTTAATCAAAGTCCTGCAAAAGACACAGAAGCAGCACAGACTGACTGAGTGGCATTAGCACATGTGAAGTCAGTGACACCTGTCTGCTCACCTGTTAGTCATAGCAGCCACTTGTCTAACCTTGGTCTTGGTTGTTTGCATATGGACACAGTATAAAAACAAATCACCCAGTGCACAGGTGAAAAGGTCTCACCTGCTACCCAAGGCCTCAGTCACACAGGCATAGAGACCACTCTGCGACCACCATCAACCTCTGGTCACTGGGCAGCTGGTGAG
>NW_005187578.1:715600-723058 GCF_000239375.1 Pundamilia nyererei | reverse complement strand
GTGTGTGTGTGTGTGTGTGTGTGTGTGTGTGTGTGTGTGTGTGTGTGTGTGTGTGTGTGTGTATCAGTTTTAGTAGATGCATGATTCTCCTCCACCACAGTTCAGGTGTAAACTACGTCTTTTATGTGACATCTATGTGGACAAAGTACCTTTAGTTTAAGTCAAAGGACTAGTCAGTGTCAGATATTCACTATTAAAATGTTTACACAACAAATATAAAACTCTAGTATGCACATGTACTTTAAGTATTTGTGACTGTCCCACGATGCACTCTTTTTCTTGCCCTGTGACA
Organism: Pundamilia nyererei; assembly: GCF_000239375.1. NCBI lineage: Eukaryota > Metazoa > Chordata > Actinopteri > Cichliformes > Cichlidae > Pundamilia > Pundamilia nyererei. The sequence continues at coordinate 722,766 of NW_005187578.1, read as the reverse complement.
GCTGAGATTAGCTGCACTGTGCCTGCAACCATGAACTGGATGATTGGTGGGTGCCCAGGTAGCTGCTATACTTTAACTTTAGCTTTACTGATTCCAGAGGCAGCAGAAATAAACACAAAGCAAATCTTTGAGTTCTACCATCAGCCTGAATAATCTCAAAGTCCACGAAAAGAAAAGGGTCAATAAATCCATCAAACTCAGAAACAGACAGGGAATAAACGGGAACGACAACAACAACGAAAGGGAAAGGCAGAGCTTTAATGCTCACACAGGAAATGGATATGGGAGGGTGACGAGACACAGCTGAAACAAATGTAAACAACAAGGTAAGAGTTTTGTGTTCAGAGACATAACATTTAATTGACACAGTGCATTAACTAAAAACAAGTATCAGAGACTAAAAACCTGATCAAGAGAATGGTAACAGAAAAACCTTCAGTTCGACCAAACACATTTGGAAAAACGAACATGTGTCGGACACACTCTGCTTTTTTTGAGCTGTTAAAATCAGTAGTTTCACTTTTACCTCCAAGTAAAATGAGTCCCACCCATGTAACCTGGTGTATTCCCTTTGTTATCCTAACAACCAGGAAATAAGATCCATATTTGCAATAACCGAAATTATCTTTTAATATTGTCCCGCAGCTTTGTGCAGGTATTATGAACCAACATGTGTGTCTTGGGAAGGCAGAGCTGTGGGAGATAAGGAGCATCATTTTTTTCGCCTGCTGCGCTGCCTCATTTACAGAGGTCCACGGGATAATCACATCCCATTTTCTGCTCTTTATTCGGCCGAGGAGCAGTCAGAAAGAGCTTCTCTCTTCCTTTACAGCTTCCTATTCTGCGGCCTCTCAGCGCCGTAATCTGCCGTCCCTATTCTGCCTCGAGGCCACATAGAGGCTCATATTGTGTGTCTGCTGTGGGAGCAAAGTCGCTGAGAACGCTCCACGTTTCAGAGGCCTTGTTTGGGCTGTTGTCGGCTCCGGTTACCCCGCCTCTCTCCCTCTTCCAAGGCACAGGAGTCTTATTTTACCCAGGGAGCTCTCGTCTTTGTGCTGCCAAATATTGTCAGCCATTGGACAGTAAAGGAGACCAATCTCCTCTCAGTTCTTTGAGTCTTCCTTCTGCCAGGAAAGCTGCATTGTTACATTGCAGCAGCAGACCAGGAGAACTTATATTACACAAAAATCACAACAAAACTGATTGTGCAAAAAATTTCATTAGCATGCACTTGGCGACAGTGGGAAGGAAAAACTCCCTTTTATAGGAAGAAACTTCTAGCACATCTTCAAACCTCCAGACTTAGTCCGGTTCAGGGAGGAGCAGCCATCTCCCGAGTACAGTTTGGGGTGTGGGGGAAAATGAAGAGAACAGGAATTGAGTGATGATCAGAAAAATTATATCAGTATTTAAAGTTTAAAAGAATGTGGCTTTAATCTGAATATCGAGATTTCTTTTGATCTCCATAAAGCAGACAAAGGGATCAAAAAGGCTTTGCATTGCAACATTTGTGCTAAAAGGGATCATTGGGTTTCTTCCAATGTCTCTATAATTTTCTACCATCTTGACATTACCTTTCATAAAGATAAATATCATCATTGCTCCTCACTACAGTGGATCTTTCAGGTTGTGAAACATCCCTTATAGCGATATTCTCAGTGCCTAAACTTTTGGCTGCTTTGCTTCTTGAACGTTCTTCGGTGTCTGATCACCCCCAGCTGGGTGATGTGTAAGACTTTACTTGCTGGTGCTCACATGCTTTCTCTTGGTCCATACTGTATTGTTTTCTCTTTTGTCCCTCTTCAGCCAGAAACTGAGTTTACTCGAGCGTGTTCGCCTTCCTAATTCAAGACCGTCTGTGGTGGCAGTAAAGAAGCTGACAGGAAACGCAGACTCCATCGAGGAGAGTCCCTCCAAGGAGCCCAAACCTGGTGGCTTCACTAACCGGGAACGCTTCCGCACTGCCTTCCGAATGAAGGCCAACACACTCCGCCAGAGCTCTGAAGGTTTGAAACCAAAAAAGCACGGATAGCTCAGAGAGCTTTTGTTTTTCATATTGGTCTAATCCTTTTTTTACTAATGCAAAATTCGTAATGTGTTTTTCTCTCAGATGCCGGAGGTGTGGCAGATCCAGCCTTAGAGGAACGGGGTTTCCCCCCTGACATCCTCCTGGAGGAGATGATCCCCACACTGAAACTGGTCATCAGGGCAGTCAGGTTAGGGTCAAGAACTGGGCTCTGTGGTCCTTTAAAGTCATCATTTAATTGATTTAGACCCAATCAATTAAAGAGTATAAATTGATACTGATAAGAAGAGAAAAATGTCCTATACTGTGATGCGCAGATGGGTGTTATGAACAAGGAAATGTTTTCTGGTTGCTCGATTGCTTTGTCTTCAGTCAGTGATGTAGACTGACTGAGTAAGGACATTATGACATCACTGTTGGATTGGAGAAAGGAAAATGTTATGAAGTCTCATAAAACCCTGGACAGGTCATCAGTGACCTGCTGGCTGTAAAACGCTTAAATGCAGTCACATGGATTAGCTAGAATCCAAACGTACAGACTGGTCAGTTCTTCTTCACCTGCTGAACAAACTGACAGGACAGAAAACAGAACTTTGTAGTAACAAATTCAAAATGTTTATTTACACCTTAAAATATCAATAACAACTTTTGGTCAGTTTTCTGCACAGTATGATAGTACGATTGGTCCTCGCTGTATGTGCTTTCAGAAAACTCTGCAGCAATCAAAATTCAACACAGTGAGCTATGCCAACCACAGAGTGTGGCAGAACTCACACATGCTGACAGTGCATTGGTAAATCTATAGGCCACACAGCTGACATAATGCAGGAATTCAATCTAGTGCAAGGGCCTGCGAGATGAGTGATTAACCCTGTGAAAGTGCTGCTTCCTTCCACTCCATTATATCAGTGTTGAATGGGTTTCTGAATAGGATGCTCAGATCTGGAGGGTTTTAGTTTCAGGACCCAAGACTTTCTGCCAAACACTGGAGCTCGTGCAGCAGCAGTAGCTGACTCTGAAAGTAGGAGATCTGTAGGACAAAAACCGGAGCTCAGTGGGTGGCAGTGATGCAGGACTGAAAGATGCTGGGCTTACTATAATGCACCGGACAGAAAATGTCACGCACGGTTTCTGTGAAGGGGGCAAATTACACATAACTGACAGATGTTACCTCTGTAACCATCAGTTTGTGGAGTCCTGTTATGAAGCTGTTAAGTGTTAGCAGCTCCAAATCTGATGTCATAAAGTTCTTTGAGGTAAAGAGGTGTCACTTACATTTAGTTGCTGGAAGAAAGAAATGGTGTATTGTTTTGTTTATTCACCAACTTGTCAAGCGTACTGCTCCGAACTGTTATTGTGACAAGGAAGAAGAACCTTAAGGTGAAGACCAAAAGAAATGGTTCTTTAATACATGAGGACTCATTTGGATCCAGTAGGAGGTTGTAGTGTTGTTTTTTGGCATTTGAAGGATCCACTTTAAAGGCTTTCTGGAAATATCCAGCTGGGAGGAGACCCTGGACTAGACGGGAGGAATCATATGGTAATACCTGCCTTCCTCACAGCTCCAGTTTGACACTGCAGTGATGCTTCACAGAGTTTTGCAGATGCCACTTGGAAATAGTATAACAATCGTGATGAGTAAGCAGATACGTAGGCTACTCGTGATTGTTTTTGCTATTATTGTTCATTTTGCACCTGTTACAGAAAAGACAAAAATGGATGAAGAAGTTATTTGTGTTTGAGGGAAGCTGTTAAAAGTAACAATTTAACCTTGGAGTGCTTTCAGACTACGAGACTGTTGCACTGTTTTTGTACTTTTTCCTTGGATAACAAATCGACTGTGGTGTGTTTCTATTCAAGCTTTCAGCTTACTGTTTGACTTTGAGCAGAAGCGATGAGGCTTTGGCTTGTTGTTGTACTCCACAGCCTCTGCACTGGTTCAGTTCCCATAATTAGTGTCTCCCAGTAGATAAACCGATAGAAACACGGGATCATGTATCAATTTTTAGTTTTCCGCCTTAAATCTATTTAATAGTAACATGGTGCCAGTACTTGTGCTTAGTAAGTGTGGGCAAAGAAATATGGAGTGAATCTACCAATAATTGAGGGATTTCTGGTGGTCGCTCTTCCCACGGCCACTGGTGGCTCCACTGTGTCAGTGGAAAAGGGGTAAAAGACCGCAGACAAACATTAGGGCCAGTAAATGTAGTGTTGTTTAGATCAGATATGTTAATAATGTTAAGATCTAAACCAGTGAAATGCTTCTCATTTGTTTGATTCTTGCATTCTTGTTTCCTGACAAACACGTGTCTAGTGTGGTAGCTGACGTTTGTTAACTGTGTCTGATGTTTGAGAAGTGTTTTCATTTGAAGTGTTTGTTGCCACACAGGATCATGCAATTCCTCTTGAACAAGAAGCGGTTTAAGGAAACTCTGAGGCCTTATGATGTCAAAGATGTTATCGAGCAGTACTCTGCTGGACACCTGGACATGCTCTGTAGAATTAAATACCTCCAGACGAGGTGAGTTAGTCTTTTACACACGAGGCTGATCAGTTTGAACGAAGCTAATTTTCTCTTTTCCTCATGCTCATTATTTTTTTTATTTTAAGGATTGACATGATTCTTGCCCCTGGACCTCCTCTCACCCCAAAACACAAGAAAACTCAGAAAACACCCTTTACTTACCCGCCCAACCAGTCACCCAGGTACTGCTACAGAGCTCTAAAATGGCTACAATGTTGTAAAACAATTACAAATTAGTATAAAGGTTAGTTATAACTATGTTATTTAGTTTTCGTAACAAATGTCTGTGCAGTCCACATCTACTCGATGTCCCTTTGTTCCAGGCATGAGTCCTACATAGCCAAAGCCACATCCATGCCAGATGCGGAAGACCAAAGCATGATGGGCAGATTTGTCAGGGTGGAGAGACAGGTAACAACTAAAACTACTAAAGGCAAATATTCTGCCAAGGTGTTCCTTCTCCAAACAAAGTAACTCTTTGTATTGTTTGAGATAAATTGGTTTGTCCGTGTTACCCTTGGGCTTTGTATGTTGATACATCTGGCGACAATTTAGAGTTTAATGTAATGCCGGTAAAATTTGCTAATTTAGAAAAAAACTGTCACGTTGATGAGACCAGAAACACTGGCAGACCTTTTGGAACAGGACACTTAAATTACTGTTTACAATAAAACAAAGCGCTGCACTGCCAGGGTCAGAGAACCCTCTGAATATGGCAACAAGCTGCTTCAGCTGGAGATGACTTTGAACAGCAGATCTATTCAACCCATTTGGCCCAACTGTAGCAAATATTACTAATCATGTTATGCGATTACACTTGCAGTTCTTACTCGATTTCAGTTCTGCAGCATGCAGTGACTTCTACAGCAAGACAAAAAGAGTCTATAACCTTCACCACCACCGAACTATCATCCGCTGTTTAACACTTTACAAGATAAACTGGACCAAGCTTAAAAAAAGAGACTTCCAAGTGTTTCTCTCCTGCATCTGGAGCATTGTTGTCATTGTTAGTGGTGGTGCAGGGTTCATAATTAATGGTTTTCTTTAGGAAGATTACCAAGATTAAACTGTGAAAACACCAAGTTATCAGTAAAAGAATCAACATGATATTTCTCATATCTGCAATGTCTGCAAAGGTTTTATCAAACCTTACTGAAAGCGCTGAAGGGGTTACTAACATTTCTTTACATCATATTTTGGCCAAGGTGATTGGTAAATAAACACACCTGTTATGCGATCCACTGGTTCCATTGTGTATCTCTCTTTCAGGTGGAGGACATGGAAAAGAAGTTGGACTTCCTGGTGGACATGCACATCCAGCACACTGAGCACCTGCAGGTGGACTCTGCCGGCTCTGCCCGCATGACCCTGGAGACCTGCAATCCTACGGCAAACGGTGAGATCAGACGGGTTTTCCTCAACTACGCCGAGGCGTTCCCACACATGTACCAGGTGCCTGTCAGCAAGGCGAACCCCTATTATGGCCGTGGAAGAGGAGGCAGAGAAGGGGTGGGGTTGGCAGGAGGAGTCGGCATTGCCCCTTCGGTTCATCAACCCCAACCCCCACCTTCAGCAATCATCCCCACTTACACCGAGCGTCCCACAGTGTTGCCCATCAGCTCCCTGCAGGACTTGTCAGGGGGACTGGGTAGGACCACAAGGGGGCAAGGTGGTGACTCACCGCTCTCCATGCTATCGGTTAACCATGAGGAGCTGGAGCGCTCGCCCAGTGGATTCAGCATCTCTGGGGAGCGGGAAGGGGAGAACTTCTCAATGGGGGCCGGTTTGGCGCCCGGGGACCCTGGCTGGACGAGACCCAGGCCGAGCTACCTGGCGGAGGGGGAGACGGACACAGACACAGACCCTTTCACACCAAGCGGGGGCCCCCTGCCTCTCTCCTCCACTGGTGAGGGATTCGGCGACGCTGTGTGGACCATGCCACCCTGAGAGGAAACAAATTCGGCGCAGATATCCACCACTCTGAGTTAAGATATTAAATTCAACCCAAGCCTCTAAACCCAAGCCCTGGGTCAAAGCCACCGCTGTGGACTGAACGTCTGGGGAGGTTAAGTTGGATCTTATCCGAGATAATCGACCTTCAGAGGCCACCGCAGATCTCATCATGCCGTCCACGGTCCAGTCAGAGAGCCATGGCGCTGAGACTGGCCAGAAAAAAAAAGAAAAAGGGAAACCACACCGTTTGTAAAGTAACTCTGTACAGCGCACTCTCCGCAAAAGTTTAGCTGACATAAAAAAAGAACAATAATATACATACTATATACACCCAAAAGCTTTATTGCTGCAAAGCCAACCGCACTGCATGTAACGCATGCGATTTTTAGTGTAGTCACTGCAAAGTTCAGGATATCAGGAAAAGGAAAAAGAGAACGAATGGTTACGTATACTTGCTATGCCATTTTGTAACACTTATTTTTTTATATGAATACATTTTCATTGTTTTTGCATGGTTTGCATGATAATGCACCACTGTAGGAGTTGACGATTAGAAGGTGATCCTGGAACCAAAAGTCTCCTGTCTCTAGTTGTTTGGTGTGTGTGTGTGTGTGTGTGTGTGTGTGTGTGTGTGTGTGTGTGTGTGTGTGTGTGTGTGTGTGT
>NW_005187578.1:693484-715580 GCF_000239375.1 Pundamilia nyererei | reverse complement strand
GTGTGTGTGTGTGTGTGTGTGTGTGTGTGTGTGTGTGTGTGTGTGTGTGTGTGTGTGTGTGTGTGTTAGAGAAGAGAGAGAGACTTTGGTAATAAAACCATGGCTAGTTTGCTGGCAGTCATGTTTCACCGTTTCTACTTTTCTCACGTTGCTCTGTAAGGTCTCTGAGGATCAATTCTGTCCAGAAACCAGATTTGTTTTCTGGTCTCAGTGTTTTGTTTTCACGCCACTGTGCTCAAATTGTGTGTCACCACTTTGTGTGAACTGACTATCCACTTGAAAATTTGACTGCGTTTGAAACACTAAATCTGCTGCTTTGTTGGCACATGAATTCAGGGATATAAACCACCTGTGAAGTTCTGCTTCTGCTTGATTAGTATTCAGAGCGTAACTTCAATGCAAAAATAGTGGCTTAAATTTCCAGCACTAAAAAGATAAAAAAGATTCCTACATAAAGGGAGGCACAATATGTCTGTCCCAGGACTCACACTTGTGGTCTTGAAGTAACACAATCTGTTCTTGATGCACATTTCTCCAAAGTTAAGTTTGTAAGTATTTCTAATAACTTTCTGTGCTCAGCTTTTCCAGGAAAAAAAACAGCCTTTTTGGAGTAATACTGCATAAATTCAGTTTTTAAGAACTTGGATCGCCTGTAGTTTAAAACTTATCAAATGAGAAGAACTACTCAAAATGAAGATGAATAGGCTCACTTGTGCATTTACATAATTGACTTTTGATTTTCTAATGTTTCGTTATTAATATCTTTTTCATTGTTATCAAAAAATTGATCAATGGTGGGCCCTTTGTTTATTTCTGGGGATTAGCCTAATGTTGGCTAACACTAGGTTGCTAGCACAGACAAATTGCTAGCTAAATATTATCTGGAGTGTATAAGGTAAGCTCGTTCAGGAGGTAAACCTGGTGCTAGGTTGGCTACTCATTTTAAATTGCTTTGTAGCTGATGCCAGATTCATGCAGTGTAGCTAAGTTATAGTTAACCAGCTATCCTTTAGCTTTCTTGCTAACATTACTGTCATATTCTTCTTTGTGTGGTGGTGTATAGCGTTTTGATAAGGTACCGTCTCAAATCGATCATTCCCAGTCAGACCATTGGCAGAAATTATCTTTGAATATGACTATGATCGCTGCATTGTATGAACACTCATAAGGATAAATTCTTGCACAGTTACGATGACAATTTAGCAGTAAACACCACTTAGCAAGCTAGCTAGTCCAGCTATCTCCTGCTCAGACTGTGAGTCTGAGTTTCAGAAGAGCATTGTTGGGTGGTCCATCTCTTTTTTTACAAAGCCAGTGTGGCTACCATTTATTGCGAGAAGTGTCACACGTTTCAAATTCAATTTTTTCATTGTTATGGGTGTGGGCCTGCTGACTTTCACTTTCAGCTCTCACAATGCCAGGACATTACAGAAGACACTGCGTGGGGAGAATGATCCCTTTTATGTTCAAATACTAAGCACTACTGTTTGAGTGAAAACTACTGTTAACTAAATCAGTGAAGAATAAAGGGGATTCGGAGCATCGCATTTTACGGGGAATCACAAAAAAAACAAACACATTCCTACTGAGCAACTAACACAGGAATAATCAAAGGTGAGATCTGGTCTCAGTTTTATTTATATAACACCAATTTTGTTTGGTAAAAAAAAGGGTTTGAGATAGGTGCTGAGTGTTAGTGCAAGTTCACTAAGTAACTAGTAAATGTGATATAATGGCTTATAAATTATATCAGTTGATTGAGTTCAAGACAAAATTGAGTAGCACTTCAAATTAAGCTCGTATAGCTAACATTAACCTTCTACAGTACTAGAAAAGAGTGATTAACGGCAAGGGAAGTTAACTATAGCCACGCTGCATGCGTCTGGCATTTTAGCTTTGATATCATTCTGCTCTCACAGTAATACGATGGGCTTGTAGCTGCAGTAGATGATATACAGTTCATACAATAGTGCAACAGAACAGTGAAGGACAGGCTCGCTGCTGTTTTGACCGATGCCACAAGCAGAAGCTATAGCATGCTAAATACACTTCATGGTTTTCTAGATTTTACTCACTAAAAAACCTTTCTTTTTGGATTGTCTTACTTCTATTAGCCCCTCAGATCATAATAGTAAGACCGGGTGGTTGGTTGGTGTACTTTCCCGTAAATCAGCTGAGCCATATATAGTATTTGCAGGAGCGATGGTGTACTTGTGTATCTAAGATCCAACAATACTAGAAATTCACCAAATAAATGTGCATTAGGATACTCGTGATGACGTGTGGTTACTGGGACAGTCTTCAGATTCCTTTTTAAAATGTTCATTCTTATTTTAAAGTTGCTTTAAAAAAAGAAAAGGAAAAAAAACAAGCAATAATGAAATATTAGCCATGTTGCATCGAAATAAACCACAACAAATTCGAGGCAGTCATGTTCCCAGGTGTTGGATAACGCCGTTTTGTCAGATGCCGCATCTGTGTCTTTCATTTGGCAGAACTGGTCACCAAGAAATAAACCAACCCAGTTTAAAGACCTATAGAACCCAACAGAAGAGGTGCCAGATTACAGGTTTATTAACCAGCGATTGCAGTTCACTAAGGTAACCCCTATTAGGCCCCTGAGGTAAGTTTAGGCTCAAATAACAGCTGGACTCCAGCTACAAAAATCTCTGATATGGGTTCAGATGTGCTTCTTTACACTACAAATCTTCTCCCGTGAAAAACGGTGAGTTGGACATATCAGCGTTCCATCAAACATCACTAGTGAAAGACACGTACACGGTTTTGACGTTATTTAGTGTTCTGGGAATCAGAACAGCCAGGAAAATTCTGTAGCTGTGTTTTGTTTCTTAAATACGAATTAAGGAAAGCAAACAATAATTTCCACTGAATTTTAGGTGCGATTTCTACTGCAAAGCTCCAATAAATCCGGTATGGTAGCTAAAAACTGAAAGTTGTAACTGTATGCTGTAGCTCAGAGAACAATAAGGACACCGCCTAAAATTAGCAAACTGAATTTAGCTTTTCTACACTCCAATTAATCATTTAAATTTTAGTTTGAATTATTGCAACTTTAAACCTGCTGTATAGTTCAGTGCTGTGTTGTGAGCAACTCGAATGTCTAGTTACAAACACAGAAAACCTCAAACTGAAAAGAGAAATGAAGGTACGTGAAGGCGGAGCTTCCTGATCAACAGGTATTATTTAAATGAAAACACCACAAAGCCAGACCTGACCACCTACTGCAAATAAAAAGCTTTACAGACGACCACGTATAGGCCTAAACTGCATTTATTACCTTAGACTTAGGACGACACTGATATTGAATGTAATATCTCACAATATGTACACACATGAATTATTATCAATACACAGTTATAGCATGTTCAGGCACCTTCACAGTTAATTGACAGAGGAGACTTCCACACCAGGCTTCAACTCTACAATTCGTTGCTTTGTTTACTTTTACTGTTTCTGACCTAAAAATCAAGACTAATGAACTTATCTTGCATTAATTATTTTTAACATTAACTTTTAACTTCGTTAAATGGATAAAGTTTTGGTTTAGTATCCGTGATGACCAGCCAGATCATTTCTGTGTTGAACTGGAAAAACACAGATAGATACAACACATTTAAGATGATGTTTGGAGGCTGTAGGCTCCTCTCACTGTTTACTGGTTTGTGTGAATCTCTACAGCGAAGAAGGAGAGGGCAAAGTTGGAGTAATTACAGTTTGTTTGTTCTAATATCTCAGTTTAATGAGATGAAACGTCACCCACTGGTTTTGAAGCTTAGCTTTTTGGCCTCCGCCATGTTGGTTTTTTGGAGGCAGAAGTGACCGTATTTGAGGTGGATGTTATCAGCTAAGGCCAACAAACTTGGTTAGACCTCACTCACACAGGTCTAGAGACCTGTTGTCAACCGTCTGGCAACCACTACTTGCTGTTGCTTGGTGAAATCGGTCACACAGATGTACCTACTGCTACACCAAAAGGTTGGACGACCAAGAGTTTGGTGAGTGTTTGCAGACAAGTTGGCATTCACTGGTTTCTTTGTGTACACTGAGAGTAGCGGCACCAAAACCCAGTTGGTGCTGGTGTTAGTAAATCTGACTCTTAGACTGTAAAGGTGCATTTCACAGGCATGGATTTCTGCTAATGAGTGCTAGTAACTAGAATAATAAAACCTCAGTTTCACTCACCAAAACTGAAGCACAAACCTCTTGGATGTCTTCACTTCATAGTAAACTGTAATATTTTTTTGGATGATTCCCATAAAAATCCCTCTGAAGACTCCAACAGCACAAAGAGTCCTCAGATCCAGTTCAGTGACTCCAGTTAGCAGTGGTCACGAAAATTTTAAATCTTAGAAAAATCTTCTAAAGTATAAATTAAATCCATCTATTTGGAGCCGACCTCAGCCAGAGGACCAACTGCTGGTTTGGTTTTAGTAAAACGTCTCCGTAGGTAGGTTAAAAGAAGCCTGGTGTGGATCCAGCTACCATCTGTGAAATTAGCCAGGTGAACCAAACCCTTATGATTATTATTATCTATTTAGTGTATTGTTAGAGTTGCTGTTATCCTCTAATCCTTAAATTAAAGTCATTAAACTATATATTATATGAACACCGGCATCAGACGTCACCACATATAGATGTAAAAATGATGACAATATCCCTGCAGACGTTCATTCATTGTGCCTCTGAAGCAAGAAGCAACATTCAGAATGACTCCACGCTGTCATTCTTTATTTAGTGTTTCAGCGTCACTTCATCTCCACCGAACACAGCACACGGGATTTTTGAATGTCGGCTCTGTTTCCTTCTGTAGTGCTTCGTCTTTTCTTAAAACCAGCTCAGAGTGCGGTCCTGCTTTTGTAAAATGCCGTTTTGTAGTTTTTGTGGTGCTTTTTGGCTCATTTACAGATTCAGCATGGTTTCAGCTGCACAGAAATTTTGTAATGGTTCACTTCTGCTTTCTTCGTTATATCTAAAGTTCATTCGTCTTGTTCTGTTGAGGTTTGATCGGTCTCGCTCCAAGCCTGTGCTTTTGTTGCCTTGCACAGTTTAATTTACAGAAAGTATTCTGTGAGTTAGTGACACTGCTTCCGTTTGAAACTAAAAACTACAAATGGCTTCCTTTCTAAATTTACAGTCACGAATCAGTTTAAGAATGTCTCACAGGGAATACATAACGACAGCATTGGTACATTTATAGTTTCATGGCAAATTACTGTTAATATGAACTTTTGTTTTTTTTTGTAAAAATTTGTCAAAACAGGAAAAAAAAATTGTCTTCCAGGACGCTGAAGTATGCTGTGAAAAAGTGATGCTAGCAAAAGCAGTTAACAGTAAAATGGAAATATGTCAGATTACACACGAAAAACCTGAAGTTCTTCTCAGGAATTCAGAAAATTTCAAATACAGTGGAACCCCGACTTACGAATACCCCATTTAACGAAAAATTCAAGTTACGAAGGCACCTATCGGCAATATTTCTACCCGTGTTACGGCAAAATGCCCGTGTAACGAAGTCCGCTGGCTCTGATTGGCTGAGCCCAGAATGCCTACAATGCCCACAATGCCTTCCGAATCATGTGACAACCCCCTTGGCTTTCGGACTTGCGCTTCGCTGTTCCACTTGAACGACGCCTATCGTTCACTCAAAAGGCGCGATGGGTGCTTCAACTTACGAAAAGTTTCGACTTTCGAAAGACCCTCGGGAACGAATTAATTTCGTAAGTCGGGGTTCCACTGTATTCAACTTGCTAAAGCCGCTGTTTATATCAAGCATGGTGACAATATCACAGACGTTGCAGTTTAACAAGTCGTTTTGTCTACAGTTACATTTATTTTGTTTCCTTAAAACCAATAAATCTTCCATACGTGAGATGATTTTAACGACTTCTGAAACAAGGTTAGCTAAATTTCCGGAGAACCAAATCAGAACCATTTTTATTTAAATAAAATACGTGACTGAATGACTTGTTAAGGACCAGTGTGAGCTGACCAAAGCCATCTTCAGTATCCCTAACCAACTTGCTAGCATTACTTTTCACAGTAATAATAATAATAACTTATAAAGCACTTTCAAACGAAGTGCTGTACAGCTATTTGAAACTAAAAAGATGAAGTAAGTAAAATAAATCCACGTTACGTGAATTAAAGACATCTTGCGTGTTTGAAACGATGTCTGAACATGATACTGTGTTGCTGTTTTGTAGTGAAGGGTTTGTCCTGTAAGTGGCCATGTTATTACTCTGTATGAATTTCCTGCCAAACGTTCTCCAGTCACGTCTTCGGGAGAAACCTCTTCACCTCAAGCAGGAAGTGATTAAACTCCACTTTGTCCTGGGCAAACATGAAAAGAAGTGGAATTAGAACATCCATTGGTCACCGTTCATTGGAAATAAAAAAAAGTTAAATTCTTCTTATGTTTTGGGAATTGTTAGTCACCTCATCTGTAGATGTACCTGGTGGCTGATGAACACTCACTTTAATAGCTGTTCTGTTGAAACAGCTGCCTCTGATACAAAACTGTTCAATAATGTTTATTAAGGGGATTTGAGGTGTGAGGAACTCCAGTAAAACCTGCAGAGCCAAAACTAGGAGTCACTCCAGTGAAGTTGAACCAATTTGCACACTTGGCACCAGGCCTATTTTACTTTATGTCTCCGTTTACTTTATACTGTAAGCGGACACAAGAGTGACTTTGAATGGGTTTTGGTGACTCGTCCCATTACTTTGCCCTGTGAATCAGCCCTTTGCTTCTCTGGCTTGTAGAAGAGGTTTAAATCAGCTGATGAGGTCACTGGAGGAGTTAAACATTTACTAACCCGATGTTCTCTCATGTACTCATGGCTTTGTCGTCAATTTGTCTTTTTTATTTTTCTGAATCAGCGTGATGGGATGAAATGAAGTTGCTGACCTCGGGTGATCATGATTGGCTATTTAATTCTTAAAGCTTAAACAGTGTGCTCATTATTTGACAATAAGGGGGGATGCTGTGTGACAGCTCAGAGCTATTCTTTTGACTTGCATTTGAAAAATCACCTTTTCAGGCATCAGTGCACAGTACAGACTTCAGCCTTATTCTTTATTTTGACATTGCATTTGTCTGCGTAACCTCCAAAACAGAAACTCTGACCAACACACATACTGGTGAATTAATGTGATGGTTAAAGTGGATCCGTTCTGCCTTCTGCCAGTGTATGAACGGCGAATCCCTGTGAATTAATGCTGCTTTTTTCTCTCTGCTTGGGTTTGTATGATGTCACGGAGAGCAGATATCCTTAATATGGCCATCTAAGGCACAGTAAGCCCCGCCCACCTGCTCTTTGTTTGGGAGGGGCAGCCCGTCAATGCAAAGTTTGCTCGAAGTGAGAGGAGCTAAAAGAGCTCACTGATAGAAGATAAAGGGGGATTATTTTGAACTCTGAATTGTGCAAAGCTACTCTAGAAGAGCCCAAGTATAAAATATGAGCAGAATAGATCCACTTTGTTTTAGCAATTTAATATCTGTTACTTTGCGGATGAAGGATTATTTCAGTTTGAGTGTGTTTTTTGCCATATAACACTGTAACCAATGTGTCTGCACTCTTTGCATTGCAGCTGTTATTCATTTGGTGATTCTGAGGAACAGTCCTGTATGAAGCACTCCTTTAACACTGTTTTAAACAGTACTCTATGAGTTAGATTTAACAGCCAAAGAGGCTTAAAATCCCCCCACAAACGTAGATTTTGACAAAGTCTTGTGTGTGGAAACACTCTTGGTATCAGTGTTGTGTGTCGGGATTAAGATATTGACTAATTTCACGTAAAAACTGGCTCAACTTGGTACTTGTTGTAGCAGCCAAGTCTTGGAGAAACTGGAAAAATAACTTTAAAATGCTCAGCACATCAGCGAATACTCGATCACGTGACGGTTTCTCATTGGCTTGAATCTGACTCTTTCCCCAACATTCAATGCCATTAATCGAAAACACGTGTGCACCTAAAACGAGCATTTTCTCCACATTTCTGCCCTCTAAAACACATGTGTGCACTTACACTGTGCGTCATTTATTTTTTCAGCTCTCCGTGTGTGAACTCGTCTGCATGTGCATCGATTCTGAATGAAAAGGAGCACTTTATGGCATCCGTGTAGTTAAGAGGGCAATAGTACTCGCTGTGATTATTCTGTTAGGGTTGTATTCACTGTAACTGCATACCAAGCAATGCACTGATCGGCACATTCTGCATAACCTGTAATTTTATGGACATTTTGATTGCTACAAATTATTTGTGCCTTGGCCTTTTACAGTACAGATGTTTCTTTCAATGCAATTCTTTTAATTTGGTCGTGCTTTTCTCGCTATGGCTGTCAAAACGCAGCACAAAGCTGTCGGTAATAACTGTGTGGAGGGCTGCATTTACATGCACTCATTGCTCAGCGGCCTCGATCTATGGAGCCAAGACTGATAGAAAATCAGCGCAGTAGCTGGTGGGTACTAAATTTTCTCTCTTCAAAAACCACCCCTCCAAACAGCGGCTGATATTGCTTTTACAGTTCCAGTTGGGGGAGCAGCTGCAGGGCAGAAGCACCAACAATGGAAGAAGACACGCTGTCCACACACTGCAATATTTAACCTGCTAATGTTTTGCTGTTTGATGGAACCTCACAATTTGCAGGGTTTTGATGCGACTCTCAAACTGTCTTTCCAAAATCTTCTTAATCTCCTCCTAAGACCCGAACTCTTTCATGGCATGCATCCTCTTTGCTATTTGGGCTGATTGGGACCTGATGAATTACCTGTTTTTTGTTTTTGACGAAAATGAGAAAATGTAGTATTTTGGTCTAGACAACCTAAAATGTGATGTCCTTGGAGGTTAAATGCAAAATTACATGAGTACCTATAAGGTGAACTGATAAGTGTCAAAGCAGGGTGCTGGACACTGTAAAGTTTCACCTACAAGATTTCTACTTGGAATTTTTAGCTGATAAGAAGACGGTCTATCTGTCGAGCTCACTGAGTAAAGTTTAGCGGCTATAAAAGAACTTTTGACCTCCAAAACAATTAGAGATAAAATTTTACACGTTGCTCTGACAAAGAAGAAAGCCTTGCATGCATGTTGCATATGGACATGGTGCAGTCTCACAGCAGTTTGTAAAAAAATTAACTGATTCAGTTTTATTTATATACTGCCAAATCACAACAATGATAAAGGTAAAGACACAACAATTACATCCCCCTTTGAGGCAACAGTGGGGAGGAAAAACTCCCTTTTAACAGGAAGAAAACTGCAGCAGACCTCCTAACCTGGTGTTCAGCATACTGACCAGGCCGAACCTGCTTAGCTTTTAAGATCAAGACTCAGATTTGTGTTTTTTACACAAACTGGACATTTTGTTTGTGGCTGTGATGAAGCATGAAGTTTGAAACACGGGACACAATGTTAGTCTTTAAACAAAAAGTTAACAGTCTTGTGAACAAGATGAATATCTTGTAAATGCTTTAAAAAGAAGTCATCTCATGGCTTTAAAGAAGGTTAGTAAGAGCCATCTCTCACAGTGTGACATTTAAACATGGACGATGATGATACTCGCTGGGTAGTTAAGCCAGGTGTGACGGACGAAGTCACGCACTCATTGGCTGACGACTTGTGATTGACTGAGTCCTCAGCCAATGAGCTTCTCACTGAACTTGATTTATAAAATAACCCCAAATATTTTATTCTGTATGACCTGAAACTAGAAACCAAAGCTCTAAACTCATCAGGCGTTTGTATAAGACCAGAAGTCTTTCTGCAAACACAGGAGTCGCCCCCTGGTGTCCATTGCGCAGAATACAGGTTCGAAACAAAAGTTCCAAACACGTGCTCGATAAATAGCAAATGAATAAATAAATAAAATCACTTCTGCTTAGAGTCTTGGGCCGTACAGTTCCTGTATTTCTCCCACAGGAACGATGCAGGAAGCAAATCTGAGAGGAGCGACGTCTAAATGCAGCCGAAATGCAGTAAAAACAAAAGCCAGTACGTCTGGGAGGTTACTGACAGCTCTGTGCTGGTTGATGACGGCAGCTTTTCTGGGTCAGAAACAGTTCTGTTGTTCTTAAGTTTCATTTAAGGGAAGTTTGGACAACTTTACACTAGTGGCCTTCAGAGCTGTGCATCATTTTTCTCATACCAGTTTGAAAAAAAGAATAAACCTACCATTTCTATTCTGTATTAGACCACTTTGGATATTTTGTTTTGATGATATAATATGCAAATGTATTCTTACTTGATTTTTTAATTTTTTTTGTCTTTTCAATTGCACCAGTTATTAATAAAGCATTGAACTGAAAGCAGACGGTGTGGTTATTATCTGCAAGTGTTAAACCAGAGATGGATTCATGCTGCTGAAATCACTCAGGCTGCATCGTTTCTGCACCCGTGGACTCGTTGTTGGCGTCCCTGGTATAAAATGGCTGTTCTTAAATGTCCTGCAGCCCTCTGCAGACACGCTGTGTGTCTTTGGAGGAGATTTGTGTGCATTTGCTGTGTTTGTGTGTCCAATATTTGAGGTAATGTATCTGCTTTGCATGTCGTCTTAGTTAACACGTGCTTTTTTTATTGGCTGTTTTTGTCCTTGTGTGTGTCTGAGCTTAGTTGTGGATGTTCCCAGCCCTTTGTAGTTGTTTGATGTCTCTTTGTAGTGATTTTGTGTACTTTTCTGGTTGTTATGTGTCCCGTCTCTTAGTTGTATCGCAGTACTTTTACTTCTTTCTTTGTAGTTGTTTTACATTCATGTCTCTTCATTTTGGGACCAGTTTGCAGGCTTTTGTTGTTCGTGTGCATCGTGTTGTGTGTTGTGAGTCTTTGTGTCCCCATTATTATCTGACATTTTTCTGTTTTGCAGTTATTTTCATCTCTTGTTTAGCATCAGTTTGTGGCATTTTTTTGGCTTTTACTTCACGTGTGCGTTCTTTTGTAGTTGTTGTTGTTTTGTGTATTTATACTGTGTTGGTTTGCACGTGTCTCTGTGATGTTTTTGTTTCATTCTGGAGTTGTTTTGTCTCTTTGCAGTGTTTTGGTTCTCAGCCTTGACTCTCATGTGTGGCCTCTGGCTGAAAACCTTCAGATGAACGTCATTATTTCGCTCACAGCGGCTCCGGCTGTCGCTGCTGTCGCTGCTGTTACTCTGTGAAGATGGTTTAACTCATTTCTAGGATTCTTATTTTATAACGTTTCCACCCCAGAACAAACGTCAGTGGACACGTGTGCAGCTTGTTTTTCACTCATTAGCTCATTTCATTTCGTTCTTGTTAGAATTATGCGCTAAAAGTCTGTTTCTGTTCCCCGGGGGCGGCTGTTCCCAGGCCCTGAGCAGCCTTGACTGCCAGTTACCGCTGCGTGCCTGAATGTGAACGCCAGGATGGCCAAAGTGCCCGCCGATCCCCCGGCATTAAAGACTCACATTCACTCCCCTCATTCACTGATCTTCCCCACGGCTCGTATGTCACTCCAGCGGCTTATTATGGCCACTTACCTACACTGTAAGAAATGTCCTTCTAAAAATAAACTTTCCACAGACTCAGGCTAAGTACCAATCCTGATGCATTTCATCTGGTGTGACTGAAGAAACACGTCAGGTATGATTTAGATTTTTACAGACGTTCAGTAAGGATCGTTTCAGTGAGGTGGCTGTATGTTGGTGTGAGTCAGACATTTGGAGTTCCAGCAGCTTATTTGCAGGATGCATGAAACTTGGACCAATAAATGAAAAGAGCTTGAATTAGCTCGTGCTAAATGAAAACAGGTGTGTGAGGAGAGGCCACACACAGCAGCCTGACCTCACCTGAAGTGCCTGACTGACTAAATTTACACTGACCTGTCACTTTACAGAAACAACTGTCCAACTTCTCCCTAACACAAATATATAACCAGCCAATCACGTGGCAGCAATTAGGAACGTAGACATGGTCAAAACGACTTGCTGAAGTACAGTTTTCTGTTCTCATCACCGTCAAACAGCATGAAGTCGATCTCCAGGCTTTCAGAGCCTCCTGCAGTTCCTGTCTCTGCCTTTGGGGGGCAGTGTAGTGCAGCACCTGCAGTTGGATATTTCTTGCAGTGCAGCTGCAGGAGTGAGTTTGGATCAGTACCCGGCCTGCAGCCAGAGCTCGCTGAGCTGTCAGCCCGCTGATGTTCAGAGGGGAGAAAACAGGCGTCGTTTAATCGTTATCTGACCGCCGGTGTGTGACCGCAGGGTGGAGGCTGGTGGAGGCTCCGCAGGGCTGCAGGTGAATTCAAGCAGCAGGTGAGACGTGTTCACTGGTTTTATTTTAGCTGGGAGCCAATAATAATAATGATGATGATAATATGGCAGGTCAAACTATCGAAGAATTAGAGTGAACTTTGAGTGCTGCTGCTGTAAAAACAATATTTTCCTCTTTTTATGGAAACAAAGACGGTTCACTTTGAAAAGAAAAAGTTTGCTTTGATTTGTGAAACCTGTGACTGTGCATGTGTGTGATTTTTATCTTGATCAGAATTGATGAGTCAAGAAATACAGAAATGCAGTGACTAGACTGAGGAAGACTTTCTTTGAACGCACAAATTAGATGCCAAGAAAATTTAATGTAAAAGCTCCTAAAAATCTTTACCGATACTCTGTGGGGAGCACTGGGTCCACTGGTGGGATTATAGAGTCATCATGACGTCACTGTGAAGGACCAGGAAGTGTTTTTTTTACACAAACTCTTTTAAAGGTGTTTGATGGAGGCACAGAGTTTACCTGCAGTGTGCAGAGAGAGGCTGATGTGTTTTAATTGGCCGACGCGTTCATCACCAGATGTTCAGATGTTTCCGGATCTTTAACTTTTTGTAGTTCTCTTTAGCCTCTTCTCTGTTTCCTGCACAGACTTTGCATTTTTACAGAAGAAATGTGTGTTTCATCATTTACCTGGTTAAAGGTTATCTAGACTCACTGCACCACCTAATGGTTTAAATTAGTATTACATTAAAGTACGGCCAGTCCCCAACTCAGCTTCAGTTATTAGCTTTCAGAGCTATACACAGATGTTTATGGCCTCATTCTGTTGAGTTTATTTGTTTTGGTGGGCCACCACTAAGGGTGTAATCCCCCTGTAATCAAATGGAATTTCAGTGCATCTGATTTAAAATTCTGATGTAATTATATTTACTTACAAATACTTAAAGGTAGGTACACTACAATCAGAGTGTCAACAACAAGTCAGGCTTTTACAGGAAACAAAGAAATAATTATACTGTAAGTAATTTGAGGTAGTGCTCAGTTTCACGGTAAGTTTGCAGAAAAACAAACATTATTTCCACAGCTTGCATCATAAATATGCTCCACTCTGTGGGGTTGTATTATGGAGTGGACTCATGTACTTCTATTGGAAGTACGTACATTGTACTTACAGTAGAAGTACAGTGTTCTTACATTTACTTACAGTATAATTATTTCTTTGTTTCCTGTAAAAGCCTGACTTGCACCCTGTTACATCCTTACTCTCACAGACGTAGCTTTAAGTATTCGATTACACTGTAATGTCAAATAAAATGCATTGAAATTCATTCAGTTACAGGGTAATTACACCCTCAGCTGCATTACAAAGTGTTACAATAATTACTTTTAACGTCGTCTCCAGCACTAATGTGACGATGATCTATTCAGCTTCTATGTTGTAACTCCTGGCTCTCTGCTCTGTTTGTGTGTGAGGCTGATTTCTACAGAGCAACGTGTCTCTCATATATGAGCTGATTGTTGCAGCTTACATGAGATGCAAATTCACGGGGTTTGGTGGCTTTGCCCTTGTGCTAACCATGTAGCCCACTAAAAGCTGTATTTTTATGTTGAGAGTGAACGTTTGCATGCTGTTTGTGTTTGCAGCAGTCATGGCAGGTTCCTGGAGCTTCACACAGCATCCACGCTTCTCTTTCATAATCTGTGTTTCTGCAGTTTTAATACTCCTGCTCGTAAGCCAAGGTAGGCCGAGGCTATAAAGGCTCTATTGTTTGGTTTAATTATTAATAATAGTAATAACTGCTGTTTTTGTTTCCTCCAGCATTGATCTGCAGACAGCAGGAGGACAGGCACAGGAGAGACTTTGCTGACTCCACGGGTATTTTTCCTCCTTGGTTCTCATTCTGCTTGTTCACATACTGTGGCTGCCAAATACGTTTCAACGTGTTGTTTTCCAGCTCGAACAAAGAAACTTTAAAGCCCCACAAAGTACTTCGACTGCAGCGCTGTCACCTAGCAAAAATAAAAACCCTACACACAGTTGATGTGGAGGCGCACACAACTGGCTTCAGTGTATTTTTTATATGAATATCTTTTTAAAGATCACGACTGTCCCCCACTACATTCAGGAAACTGTTTATTGAGGTTTTCAGTTTCTGAATGATAAAAAACTTTCTGGGTTTGCATCACAGCACAGACTGAGTCACTGAACATGTCAGATTTCTTTTTCATATTGTTTCTTTAACCAGATGATATTTGAATATATTAATTGAAGGTCCTGGGCTCAAATCCTCCACCTGGCCACGGCCTTTCTGTCTGTATGTCTCTGTGTGTTAGCAACAACACAGGGTATACTCCCCCGCTCGCCCTATGGTAGCTGGGATGGGTAGAAAGTCAATGAATACCAAGCTTCACAGCTGGGAAAGGGTGGAGCTCTGGGTTCACAAGTGAGGGGGGGGGGAACAGCAGGAGATGGACAGACCGATCCGTTGTGGTGAAGAGAGAGCGTGGAAGCAAAGTTAATGATTTACTGCTCGATCTACGCCCACGAACAACCGCGAGCTCTGGGTAGTGACCGATGGGATGCAGCTGAGACGAGCTTCCTCCAAACGGTGAAGCTCAGCTAGTTGATCTGGTTTGGGAATCTGACTCCTGCACACCTCCTGGGTGAGGAGTTCCTGGCAAATTGCTGAGGATTATATCTTCCAGCTAGCTTGGGAACGCCTCAGTGTTTGCCTGGATTTGCTGGTGGATGGATGGAGGGTACAGTTGGTCGATGTTAAGAAATATGTGGAAAAATCCTCCTTTTTGTAACTAAAACTCAGTTAATTTGCATAAAATGTGCCATTCAAGTTTCTTTCAGTCCAAAGCTTATGAACTCAAACCCCGAATGTTAAAGACGTCGTTAACGTCCCAGAGGAGCAGTTTGTCTAACGGTAAATACCGTCATCACCAACACACACTTCACAGAGAAGTCATCAGCTAACATCTGTGAACCTGCTCGGGGTTGTATCACTGAAATGTTCAGTGAAATGCCGATTAGACCAACTGTTACACTGACCTTGTGTTGTTTAAATAACTGCCCCGCCCCCCGGGGACCCATTCCTCTGGGTAACTGTCACTTTTTTTCCCTTCCAGTACATCCAGTAATTACACTGGCTCATTCTGCTGATGCTGCTGTCTCCATAACGGAGATTACACCCAGAACGAGCTCCCGCTGACTTCACGCTCTGCTTTTATTTCCCAGAAATCCCAGCAGAGCACATCGACCCCGCTGCCATCGACCTCACGCCGCTCGTCAATACTTTAATAAATTCCAGCCACTCGGGTACGTTGTCCTGTCGCTGTCTCTCAGGTCCGAACCACAGAGTCACACTTCTGTTGGTTTTGAACTGCAGAGAGGACTCAACATTTAAAGGAGCAGTGCGCTCAAAGAGCAGCTTCTCTTCAGTTTTAACATTTTAACTCTGATTTTGATTTTCAGGCTCATTGACGAGGTCGCAACATCGACCCCGTCCTCTTACTGATTATTGCACCTTTCTCCTTAATCATGAGATTGTCATTAGTGAACGCAGTGCTCTCCTGTATGTAATAATGCATCTAAGGCTGTGTGAGCTCACATGTTCGCCTGTTTTGTGTTGCAGGCTCCCGGCAGCTCTTCTCTCTGCTCAGCGTCACGTCCTACAGCTCCCTGGCTCTGCACAAACTCACCCTGTTGGTCTACAACAGTAAATGTTCTCTCCTTACAAACGTCTGCTTCCTCCGAAGCTGCAGACAGCAAAGAGTAACGCGAAGGCTGCATTTGTCTATGCTGCCATCTGGTGGTGTGAATGTGTAGTAATGACACCACCGCACGTTAACCATCTCTACTCTTAAGACGAGACTTTCTCTTTAATCGTGTCAGATTGTTACCTTTAGGGTCAGTCGTGAAGTTTGATGCACTGGTGAAGGCTGAGAAAGGGAAGAACCCATTATTTTATTTAAAACGGCAAAATAAAGCACCGAGGACGTGTCCTAACATATTACAGAAATAATCTTATTTGCCAAACTTTGTTAAGGAGGATAATAATCTGTTACTTTGATTATTATCTGTCATATGTCTCCTGTTCCAGTGGTGGCTGTGTTGTCATCCACTCAGTCATGAGGTCAGTGTATGGACAGTTTCATACAGTTTTTTTCCTGCTGTGGGATCTGTATGATGTCATCAAGAGGAGACATGCCTAATATGTTCATCGGAGCTGGGCAAAGGCCCCGGAAGCCCAAGGAGAAGAGCTAAAACAGAGCATTGAAGGCGGAGCATGAACTGCATCAATGCTCAGAATAAGATAAATGAGGATTATTTTAAACTGTTAATCATGCAAAGCTCTGCTAGCAGAAGCTGAGACTAACAAGCTGGAAATACGCAGGTCAGCAGATGTTTGGAGGCCGTGTCGTCCTGACACGTCTTAAACTTTAAATCCATGAATGACTTTGTGCTCTCTGAACAGTTTCTGTGTGTTTTGCAGTTTCCAGTGTGGGAAGCATAGAAAGCAGCGTGTTCAGGAGGCGATTCTGCTACTGCGTCACAAACGAGACCAACGACCTAACAGGCAGGAGGATTCGAACGTTCGGCCTCATTTTACGCTTCGTGCAGTTTGCTGCATGTAAACTCGTTTTTGTTTCCCATCAGACTTTACAGCCATACTGCTGGATGTGATGGGAAACTCTACAAGCTACCTGCACGAGCTCTTTAAATCCTCCTCGATACTCTCAGGTGGTAGATGCTATTTAAATGAAACGCTATATGATGTGTTTGTGTCTCTGGCTAACGGCGTGTTGTCTGCTTGTGTCTCAGTGAGCCAGAGGAATAACTCAGACTGTATCTACATCTGCGTGATGGCCGGTAAGATGGGTATGTGTAGGCCTCCTCTGTCCTGAGTAAAGTTCTGAGGCCTGGGGGAATGACACTGCATGCTTATTTTATCCTCACAGAGGTCTGGAAGTAGAAACCTTTTCTTCCTGCTCCTGACCCACGTCTAAGACTGATACCCGGTCCATGCTCACAAGAAAGGAGTCAGATTTATTATAGCTGTGTGCAACTATAAACTGTTTTTAAAAGCTGAATCTTTATTGTTCTGAGAACAAGCAGTAAGAAATGTGTTGGGTATATTCCAGTAGTTCAGCCGACAGGGTGTTTCCTTTGTGTGTATCACATTTTTATTTTCTCCCTTGATTTATTTCATGGTGAAGCATTTTTAAAAGCCAAAAATCAGATAAGATGAGGTTGAAACAGGAACTTTTTGTAAGTGTTTGTGTTTTTAAACATTTAAAAATGAAAGCTCTCAGCAGAATGTGAAGAAACAGTCATGTGACCTTACCTCCATGTTTGGTTTTAAAGAGATATCACGTAAACATCAACAAAACATTTTTTCTGTTTACTCTTTAACACAGCAAAGCATCCTGCAGAGGGGCTAAAAAGAGCTCTCAAAAGGTCAAAGAGCAGCAGATCCAAAAACATTTGATAATCGCAGTTGGTAAAACAGCGCCTCCTGGTGGGGAAGCCTCTGTTCTCTTCCACAGACCTCAGAGAGCGATTAAAGAGATAAAATATATGACTAACTCTTATAAATGCTCCTGTAGTATACCTGAAAAATCTTTCATATAGTGTATAAGGCAATGGTGTGAAACATAAGGCCCGGGGCCCGCTGGACCGCTTTGTAAAAGAAGTAGGAGGGCGTATATTTATTATATTTTTAACTTTTCATGTTTTGCAGCTTCTCCTACAGACACACACACAGTTTACATCATACTGACACATTTATTTCATCTTCATCACGTAGGAAGCTGAGACATACTGTAGAAATTGCCCCTTTTTTCTTTTTCTAAATGTGTAACTAAACTTTGTTGATTGGCGTTTCACTGTTTGGCCCACGTTGGATCGGTGGGCTGTGCGCAGTCCTCCCTGTAAAATGAGTTTAACATCTCTGGCATCAAAGATGAGGCTGATGATGATGCTGCTGATGAAGGTGTCTGTCTGAATGCGACGTTGTGTTTTGTCCAGGCAGAGAGGTGCCTGAGCTGTGGGACGTCGGCTCCATCACGCCGCTCTTCAACCAGACCATCGTGGAAGGACCGCACACAGGTCTGTTCACTGGTTTGTGACGGATTCATTGATGACCAGCAGGTGGCAGATTAAAACGAACAGCAGCAGATCAGTGTAGAAATCATTATGTCTTCTTTTTCATTACTTTCTTTTTCCCCACTTTGTCTTTCTGAACCAGCTAACATCTCCTTCCGGCTCCCTGTCGGTGAGTACATCAGGACCTTTAACAGGCCCGTTCAAGCATCTGCTGTCATCAACCAGACGCTCGAAGAGCCGCTTAATTCTCCTCTTCAAATTGTCTATTTTAAATCTCAGAATGGCACCAACTGCCCACGAATCTGAGTCACATCTCTCCATCTGGGATGAGCTCCATGCTAACCAGCAGAGTCCATTCAACCGCACATGGTGAGTCTCTCCAGGAGGCCGGCGTTCAGCGTTTGGCTCGTCTTCACAGCTTGATCTGTCAGGAAGTTCGGGCCAGACTCGGTTTCCAAAGTTTAATCAGGATTAAGCTGGTTTATCTCTGATGTTCACAACCAAATGTGTAAAAGAAAGAACTGGAAGCACATTTAAAAGGATATGCATGAATGAACTCTAAATACAAGAGATTGTTCAGGTTTTTAAAAGCATAATGAAGTCAGTCAGATGCTAGGTTTTAATTTTTAGGAGAAATTGTTTGTGTGAGAAATACCAGGAAGACCAAAAGACCGATCTTTGAGCACACGGAGCGACTGCAGCCAGGGTCTTTTTTACTTTTCATTGTCATGTTATTGAGCTGTGAATCTCAGCAGAGTGTGTAGCTCTCTCCGTGTCACATGATTAAGAAACATTAGTTATTGGCTAAAGGAAGCGATGCGTCTGTGCGTCACACTGTTTTACAGCCAGTGTCGTATGATGTACGTTGTTACCTGTTCAAGCCTCCTGTGTGCTTTTTCCCTTGTTGTGGTTGTGATGCAGGTTGATCTTAGCTTCATATGTTCATTGTTGCTCTGCCTCCGTCCTTGAGACTCCGCACTGGTTTGCATCTCAGTGTGAAACCTCTGTCTTCCCTGTGCTTGGATACAGCTACTTTCTGAAGGGTGTTTCTTTCCTGTATAGGTGTGTGGGGTTTTTACCACGGAAAAGATCCTGTGATCATCTCCCATCTGGTCTTCTGTGGTCATCGAGCCTTTTTTAATCCTGTAGTGTACTAAAATGTTGATCAGACCACTGATGCTCCCACTCTCTGTCTCTCGGTTTGTTTTGTTTGTTTTTGGTGAAGTTTAATGAAGTAGTTTTGTTGTTTATTGTTGTTGTTTGCTGTTTATATGACTGTGTACAGATTACAGTTATATGCATAGGTTCTGTTAAAAGTTTAAATTGCATGGACACAGTGGAGAGGTCCAGTTTGCTGAGGTGGAGTCGAGGACACCTTTAAGCTTTACCTGTTTGCTGACTCAGGCTGTAAACGTGTTTATTTTTTAACACGTGGTTCTGTCTTCAGTCCCATGATGGCTGCGTCCTGCTTTCACTCTTGTGGAGACAGAAAATCGAGCCTATTTCTTTCTCTTGGTTTATCAGCTTCACCAACAGCTGTGGATGAAGCAGCTGCATCTACAGCGAAGGTCACCACAGCTCAGCCGCTCGCAACAGCTCCACAGCCTACGACCGTCATGCCTCAGAGTTACACTACAGCCGAAACACCGGAGACAACCCAGCAACCCATGGCGCCAAGCATGACCGCAAGAGCTGTAACGACACAAAGGGGGACCACGCCCACTGTGGCATCTTCTCAGAGTGGAACTATAGTGGAAAAAACAACTTTAGCACCAATTACAACCTTAAAACGGCCAACCACCACCACCGCCGCTCCGACTGCTGCAGCTGCCACCACAGCAGCACCACGATTACCCACGACGCCGGGCAGAGCTTCAACCTTCTCACCAGCAGTTAGTCTGATCCGCACGCCGCCGTCTACAAGCACAGCAGCCCCGCACACGACGTCCACAGTTCATCCCACGAGACTTCCACCTGTGCGAACCTCAGCAGGACCCACGGTGCCCAGGAGGACTACAGGGCCTCTGGTTAGAGGAACTACAACTCCCAGCAAGCCAACGGAGAAACCAGGTAAACGATTTGTTCTTTCAGATATTTTAATATGAATTATTTTGTAGCTTCAGCAGTGAGGAAGATGCTCTTGTGTGTTTCTCAAAATAAAAAAGATGAAATGTGGCAAATAACCAGAATAAAAAATGAATAGAACCAAAAATGCACCAGAGGAATACATGAGAGAAAATCTGGACTTCTTTAAGTTTCATGAAGACGTTTCTCCTCTCATCCGAGAAGCTTCTTCAGTTCTGAAGAAGTTCTCACAGTTTTACCTGCTGGACAAAGATGGCGACGGGTTCACTGTGACCCATGATGACGGCTTGTTGGGAAACATAAGGACAGACGAGTGATTTTATGTCGTTATTGATGAATGGATACGGAGGAAATCAAACATGGAGACCTGTGTAACATCACTGTAGCCACAGTTTGACTCCGCCCACTGACCTGCTCTCACAAAGCGACTCTAATCACATCGCAGCCTTCCTTTGTCATTTCTGGACACACCAGCGGCACTGATTCAATTTCAGCCTGGAGAAAGGTGTGTGTGTGTGTGTGTGTGTGTGTGGCACGGGAAGCCATGCTGCAGATAGTAACCATGGTAACGCAGGCTCGCAGCCTCCTGTGTGAAAGCTTTGATGGGTTTTAAGCTGCAGAGGTTAAAGTCAAATTAAGGCCAAGCGTTCAGCGTTTATCTGTCTGCTGCACTCAGCGTAAACCAGGAGCTCGTTATGAAATTCTATAATTACATCGTGAGGAAAATGAATACGGATTCAAATGTCAACAGTTTCCAGCCGTTAACGTACATTAAGACTATTTTATGTGACAATGGATTAAAATATGTGAAATGCACATTCACTAATTGAATATAGTGTAATTTGCATAAATGGTATGACCCACGGTAGATAAAGTTGAGACTGTGTAGAAAAACAACAAACATCCACTTTCTTACGCTTCTCCAGTTCAGGGCCACGCGGGGCTGGAGCCTTCCCAGCTATCATAGGTCAGGGAGGAAGACAACGTTCACACTCACTGCATGTGTTTGACTGTGGGAGGAGGCTGGAGAACACCCACACACTCCCACAGAAAGGCCCTGGGCTGGATTCAAACCCAGGACCTTCCTGCTGGGACACCCTTCGTATATTTTCTTGGATTTTTATCCCTCAGCTGTAAACGGCCGATTATCATGACGTGACGGGCGGGCGGCATGGACATGCAAGTGTGTGAATGTAATAACGAGAGTACGAGGTGACATAGGAGCATCTATACAATGTGTGTATCTACTAAAAATCTCTGACAAGTTTGAATCATAGTGACTTTGACCCCGAGGTTAAAATCAGTGGTCAAGGTTTCTGAAAATCTTGTGACTATAAATTGAGAACAATGTGATGCAGGAGTTTGATACCACACGTGTCTCCACAAGGAGGCTGACGCCGCCGGTGTTTTTATGTAAACGTTGGCAGCATGAATTCAGCATATCTCAGGTTTGGCTTGTGTCATCTGTTCATTCACAGCCATTCTGGGGTTTCAGGACTAAAACTGGGACAGGAATGGGGTAAATAATGTGACGGTGATGTAAACTGAAACAGGTGATCGTAATCATGATTGTTACAGTTTGTCCAACAAATGAGTGAGAAAAGTTAGAGAAATGTTCCGATCTGTTACCAGCAGCGAGTCCAAACCCAGCGCCTGCT